>NC_028452.1:29566979-29570529 GCF_000263155.2 Setaria italica
GAGCCGGTGGCCAGTAGGGATCGAGGAGGGCCGGCCCGGGGACGACGACGGCGCAATGGGGGACGTCGACGGCGCAATGTGGGACGACGACGGCGGCGGCCTGCGAGGGAGGCGGACGGGCGGCGACGGTGGAGAACGCGCGGGACTTGCGAAATTTTGGCTAAGTGTGTAACTGGCGGGGGGTAGAAGGGAGTACAGTGCCTTTTAACCCCCCCCCCCCTTTTATCCTAGTTGGTGACGGGACCCGGGACAAAAGGGTGCCCCCGCCAGGTGTGCAACCGGGATAAAAGGGGGGCCTTTTGTCCCGGTTGCTGTTAGCACCCGGGACAAAAGGTCTTTTTTCCTATTTTTCTTCTCCCGCCTGTTTTTTGGAAATGGATTTTATTTTACCTTTTCACTGCATTTCAGGATGAAAAACAAAACCTTCACAGATTTTGTACATGCAAAAATATATTTAATTAACGAGTAAATTGACAATAAGTATGAAGTAATCATTAATTCTATACCAACTCATGTAGCCTGTAAAATATTTATTTTACTGCATTGCTGTGATCAAGAAATTATTCAATTAAATTATTTGAATGCGCAGAAAAATCCATGTTAGTATGTGGTTAACAATGTTCATGTATATCTAAAAAATCTTCACCTAACAAATTTAATAACACATGAAATCATACATAGGGTAAATTACAAATTGTATCAATTAATACACAAAGGTCATGTACATTTAACGCATTACAATACAATGTTGTAAAATTTCTTCTTCACGAAAGTTCCTTGATCATGATCGCGGCGTAAGTACGGAGCCTCTTCTTTGGATAGCAGGATGCTTGGATCAACTTCAACGGCGAATGGAGGCATGCCATCAAACTGATCATAATCATCTGATTGGTCTGTTTTATCCTCGACTCCCATGATTTTTCTTTTACCTGGGAGAACTATGTGGCACTTTGGCTCCCATGTCTCTTCTGGATTCCTCTTGGGTTTGCTGCACATGTCCTTCACATAGAACACCTGATGCACATCATTGGCAAGTACGAATGGGTCATCACTGTATCCAGTCTTGCTCAGATCTACTATTGTCATTCCGTACTGATCTTTGGTGACGGCAGTTAGCTTCACCCAATTGCAAAGAAATAGAGGGATGTACAGCGGTCCGTATTCGAGTTCCCATATCTCCTGTATGAAACCATAATACGACTCCTTGCTATTATTTCTGTCCATGGCATCTATGCGGACACCACTATTCTGGTTCGTGCTTTTCTGGTCCTGGGCTCTCGTGTAAAATGTGTAACCATTTATCTCATAGTCTTGGAATTTGACGATTGTGGTAGCAGGTCCCCTGGCTAACCAGGCAAGCTGTGGGTGAATCTCAGAGTTACCCATAAGTTGTTGGCGCAACCAGGAGGGAAAAGTTTCCATGTGATGATGGGTAAGCCAAGCATCGGATTTGGTCGGGTTTTTGGAAGCTACCATCTGCCTGTGCTGCTCGATATACGGAGACACAAAGGATGACTGTTGTAGAACAGTGTAGTGTGCCTTGTCGAACAAATCAGTATCATTGCTCAAACTTGATTTCCTTCCAAGGGTGCCCATTCCTCGGAGCCTCCCCTCGTGGCGTGAAGTTGGAACCCCAATCGAGTCAATTGAATCAATAAAATCAACACAAAACTCGATCACCTCCTCTGTTCCATATCCCCTGGCGATGCTTCCTTCTGGACGGGCACGATTACGAACATAGTTTTTTAGGACTGCCATGAACCTCTCGAAAGGCCACATATTGTGCAGGTATACAGGTCCGAAAAAACCAATCTCTTTTACTAGGTGAACCAGTAAGTGCGTCATAATATTGAAGAAGGATGGTGCAAATAACAACTCAAAACTGACAAGACATTGCACCACATTGTTCTGTAGCTTTGATAACTTGGATGGATCGATTGCCTTCTGCGAAATCGCATTGAGAAACGCGCATAGCTTTACGAGCGGCAACCGGACATTTTCTGGTAGAACACCCCTCAGTGCAACCGGAAGCAACTGGGTCATCAACATGTGGCAGTCATGAGCCTTGAGATTTGTAAACTTCTTTTGTTTCATATTTATTATTCCCTTTATATTCGAGGAGTACCCAGACGGGACCTTCATACTATTCAAGCATTCAAACATGCTATCCTTCTCCTCCTTGCTGAGAGTGTAACTGGCAGGACGTAAGTAGTGCTCTCCATTATCTCTCTTTTCCGGATGTAGGTCATCTCGTTGCCCCATGGCTTTCAGGTCCTGTCGTGCTTCCAATGTATCTTTTGAGGTTCCATAAACACCCATGAAGCCTAGCACGTTCACGCAAAGATTCTTCGTCAGGTGCATCACGTCTATTGCGTTGCGAACCTCTAGGATTTCCCAATAAGGTAGCTCCCAAAATATTGACTTTTTCTTCCACATGGGTGCATGTCCGTTATCGTCGTTCGGAACAGGTTGGCTACCAAGTCCCTTTCCGAAGACTACATATACATCCTTCATCATCTCGAACACACGCTTTCCATTACGGTGTGCAGGTTTTTTACGATGGTCTGGCGTCCCTTTGAAATGCATCCCGCTCTTTCTCAGCTGGTGGTGAGCAGGGAGAAATCGACGATGACCCATATAGACGACCTTCTTACAGTGCTTCAAGTACATGCTGTCTGTGTTGTCTAAACAGTGGGTGCATGCCCGATATCCCTTATTTGTCTGTCCTGAAAGGTTACTCAATGCAGGCCAATCGTTGATGGTTACGAACAACAGTGCTCGTAGATTAAAGATCTCTTGTCTATCCTCATCCCACACACGTACACCTTCTTCCTTCCAGAGCTGTAAAAGGTCATCAACCAGCGGCCTTAGGTACACGTCAATGTCGTTGCCGGGTTGTTTTGGGCCTTGGATAAGCGCCGGCATCATAATGAACTTCCGCTTCATGCACAGCCAAGGAGGAAGGTTGAACATACAAAGGGTCACAGGCCAAGTACTATGACCACTACTCAACTCACCGAATGGATTGAATCCATCAGTGCTTAAACCAAACCTTATGTTCCTTGCTTCACTTTCAAAGTCTGGGAATGTTCTATCAATTGATCTCCACTGCGCCCCATCTGCGGGGTGTCTCAGCATCTCATCTTCCTTACGGTCTTCTTTGTGCCATCGCATCAACTTAGCATTCGCCTTGTTCCTGAACAAGCGCTTCAAGCGTGGTATTATAGGGAAATACCACATCACCTTCGTGGGAACTCTCTTCTTGGGAGACTGCCCCTCGACATCACCAGGATCATCTCGCCTGATCTTATACCGCAGGGCTTCGCAGACGGGACAAGCATCCAATTTCTCGTATTCATCACCACGATAGAGGATACAGTCATTAGGGCATGCGTGTATCTTCTGAACATCCAATCCGAGAGGGCAAATAATCTGTTTAGCTTCATATGTTGTGGACGGTAATTCATTATTCTCGGGGAGAATCTTCTTGACAATGTTCAACATCCCCTGAAATGCCTTATCGGACACACCATTTTTTGCCTTCCATTGC
>NC_028452.1:29570629-29599086 GCF_000263155.2 Setaria italica
CCTGCTGGCAACCTGGGTACAACATTTTTAGGTGATCATTTATCATGCGCTGCACTAGCTGCTTCCATTATCAGTTTCGCAATCTCTGTATGCATCTCGTATCACCTGACCAAGGTCATCAGTAGGGTCATTTTCTGCAAACTCATCTTCATCAGCCTCGCCCATAGTAGTACCTGCAAAAGCTTGGCCTGCAACCCAGTCCGGAATGGTGTCATCTTCCTCCTCCTCCTCGCCATCTTCCATTACAACCCCTAGTTCACCGTGCTTGGTCCAAACCAAATAGTTAGGCATGAAACCGTATTTAAACAAGTGGCTGTGAATAGTCCCCCAGGAATCCTTTGAATACTCCTTCCTGTTATTGCATTGGAAGCATGGACAACATACGAACCCATACTCTGGCTTGTTCGCTTTTGCCACTTCGAGAAAATAATGCAAGCCATCAATAAACACCTTGCTCCGCCTGTCTGCATTATACATCCATTGCCGGTCCATCTGCATCGTATTACGCATGAAAATGGATTACACTTGACAATGGATTACGCGTGAAAATCGATTAAAGATCCAAACAACATGGTACAATACAACAACATGAAGATCCAAATACACATATTTAAATTAAAGTCCCAAACAACATTATACAATACAACAAGCCATCCACTGGTTATTATCAAGGAGAGGACTTTAAGCATCCTTGGACGGTGAAGATGAAGGTTCCGCTGACCCAACCTCATCCTTAGGTTTATTTGTGCCGCCTGAAACGGTAGTACTAAGTGGACGTGAAATACCCGGGACTGAGGGTGGAGCATAACGACCACCAAAAGGAGGTTCCTGACCCGCGGCAACAGCTTCTTCATGACGTTGCTGCAAATAACGAAGCATTGCTTTTTCCAACGCGCTCTTTTTCTTCGGCTTATGCTGAGGGCCAACTATGATTGGAACCTTGCCATAATAGGAACCACGATCGCCCCCACCATCGCCACTTCCTCCAGTAGCAGAAGCCATCTATGTACAAAAATTATTATCTTAACACTGCATAAGTTCTTCAACTTGAAGACCGTGATCATCTCGCGAGGATGTCCTCAACTGGGCGGCACCGCACTTCGTCATTAAAGAGGTTAGATGCTACGGAAAAGGGGACACGGTCACGATGTCCGTATCCACTCTTTCTCGTAGAATCGAACCTCCTTCTTGACATACGTTGCTGCTCGGCGGAGAACATCCTCGGCGAGATGAACACGGTATGCAAGTTCAACAAGTAGCAGAAGTCATCTATGTACAAAAATTCTTTCCTTACCACTACAGAAGTTGTTGAACTTGAAGACCGTGTTCATTTCGCGAGGATGTCCTCAGCTGGGCGGCACCGCACTTCGTCATGAAAGAGGTTAGATGCTATGGAAAAGGGGACACGGTCACGATGTCCGTATCCACTCTTTCTCGTAGAATCGAACCTCCTTCTTGACATACGTTGCTACTCGGCGGAGAACATCGTCGCAGAAATGAACACGGTATGCAAGTTCAACAAGTATATGGATTTAAAAAACCATATTGAATTTGATAAGATAAACCGTCTAGACAAGGTAGCATCATTTTTAAACCACTGAAATAATGCATACTATATATGACACATCAATCTTCCTCACATTCTAGCTCAAAATACCTCTCCATTTTTCTACTTCATCATCACATTGTAGCAAATAATCTTTCCATCTCCAAAGCATAAATCAAAGCATAACACGACGATGAAGTAGCAAACCTTCGCAACACTTGTGTTGGCTGAGTCAAATTCCCACGAAAATGAGGGAAAAAACTTCGGGCAGCACCTCCCTTGCTTTGGCACCACCGGAGAGTAGGTGAAGCTCAGCTCTCTATCAATGTGCTGGACTGGCTCGGGCTGGAGGAAGAAGAAAGTCTCTATCTCGGGATATAGTGGGGGATGAGTTTTTATCCCGGTTAAAAACTCCAACCGAGACAAAAGGAAACACCTTTTGTCCCGGTTGGAAGGGTAGTCCCGGTTGGATCCTCCAACCGGGATAAAAGGGTGTCCCTTTTATCCCGGTTGGAGGATATAAAAGGGTGTCCCTTTTATCCCGGTTGGAAGGGTCCGGCCACCGACGCCCCCCCAGCTAGCCGTTGCAACCGGGACTAATGCTCCCCTCCAAATTTCCGCACCCCGGCGCAACCCCTTTTGTCCCGGGCCAACTTTAAACCGGGATAAAAGGGGGCGGATCGAAAGTCAGTTCTCTACTAGTGAATCTACTCGAGCAGAACACGTCTGAATCCATGAAAGCCTAGGATCTTCTGTCATACCTAAATACTAGGACGCATACATGAGAGAAAGATCTCAGACGTGTAGCAGTAGTGCCAGTACCCATACACGAGACAAAGATGTCACACGCAATGGCAATAGCTAAACTAGGACTGAGAGCCCAAACATAATAGGCTAACTACTTAGGAGAAATACAAGAGCATGACATACAATATTTACATTCATTACTGAATAAATTTTGGTAGTATCTTCAAATTTCTAAAAATATGCTACATAATGTATGGATCTCTTTTTGCATGTCAAACTTTAGCGATTACTTTCCAGGATGCTCAGCGTACCTCCAATGGCTCCGCTACTCCCAGGCTCGAGGGCTAAGCACTAATTACTACTCGAAATATCTCCAGTAGCTTCGCTAGCTCTCAAGCTCGGGGGCTAAGCGCCAAATAATTACTCAACGTGGCTTCTACGGCTCACCTGGCGCATAAGCTCGGGGCTAGATGACGCAATACAACTCGAATGATGACTTGCGTGAAGACTAAAGACCCTTGGATTGATTATTTAATCATTCCAAGGCTCGAGGGCTGATAAACTATAGCCAACAGTTGATTTTTTCAAGACGAAGAAAGAAGATTCAAGATTTTAGTGACCTCAGCCTAATTCTTCGATTCAACATAAGGCTCAGGACCTACTCCATATGGAGTGCGATTTTCACCGCCCTCCATATCACATTCCAAAGATAAGGATTACAAAATCAAGATGATCAAGGGCATAAGCTCATGGCAGTTTTGAAGAACTTTGAAGATTCAGCTAGATAAATTACTTGAGAAGCACTAAACTACTTGGTGAGGATCCGAAAAATACTCAAAGACTGCTGCATTAGACTATGAAGCGCTCGAGTGCTTGTCGGGGATAGATCCCCAGTACCAGCAAGGAAGGAAGAAGACGGACTCCTATTAGAATTCCCCTATAATCCTAATAGGACTCATACCTTGCAATCCTACTAGTACTTCTCCTTGTAACCGACTAGTAGTCATGCTCCCGGAGTATATAAAGGAGGGCAGGGGTCCCTAAATGGAAAGGCCTCATAGAACCACAATAGAGGACCAAATCCTCAATACCAAACAACATCCAAGCGCATTGCGTAATATACAACACCCCAAAGAGGACGGAGGGTATTATGCTACTCTGGTGGCCTGAACCTGTATAAATCCGTGTCTTGTGTCCTCACTTTTACCTTCAAGTTCCAGGTCTGATTATCCCCCACCAACACATCTACTACCTTGGGATACCCCTCGGTAGGTTGCCGGCACCGACATCTGATTCCATCCTTGACCTCCTTGAGGACGGTACCCGTTGTTGTTGTTGTTCATGTAGGCGACAACTTCTCGGGTCTCGGGGCAGTCGTTTCCCGATTGTCCTCCATTTCCGCAGACCTCGCACGTGAGGTGCGAGTCCTAGGCTTGAACGGGTTTGAGCATGAGTTCTTGAGGCTTCTCTCGTTTGTCCATGCACTTGAGTAGGAGATCAAGCTTAGCGGCTAGCATGTCCGTCTCCTAGATGATGTGCCTGCCCCCCATACGAGGTTGGAGTCATTCTTTGCTCCACTCCTATTTGAAGACTATCTTCTCGACCGGGGCCGTAGCCTTGGAAATGGTGAGGTCAAGGAAGGCTCCTCCAGCAGCAACGTCAACATGGGCTCATGGTGACGTGCTTAGCCCATTGTAGAAGCTTTGGAGGAAGAGCCCGTCGTCCATCCTGTGGTGTGGGCACAAAAGGATGCATTGTTGCAGCCTATCCGACACATCTGGGATCGTCTCCATGCTTGACCGCTAAAGCTGGAAATCCTTCCACGAAGGGCATTGGTTTTGCCCAATGGAAAGAATTTAGCGAGGAACACCGTTGAGCATTTAGCCCATGTGTTGACAGCATCCTTGTCCTTGTAGAACCACTATTTCACCCTCCCGAGGAGGAAGAACGGGAACATGCAGAGTTTGATGGCATCCTGAGTGACTCCCCTGATTGTGACGGTGTCACATAAGCCAAGGAAGTGTTAGAGATGAGTATTTGCATCCTCGTTCAGCTTGCCACAAGAGGGGCTAGCCTGTACCATGTTGATGAGGTTCGTCTTCAGCTCGAAGTTCACATCCCCAAGTCGACACCTAGAGGATGGAGAACTCGCGAAGAATCTTCTCAGCCATAACCTTAGGAGCGGAAGGTGCTGGGATGACTGGTTTAGTTGCCAAAAGAATGATCTGAGGAGGGATGGTGTGAGATCGGACCCTTCTCACAAGATGTTCTAGAGACTAATTAACGAGCTCCAGTAACCGTACGTTGGAGCTCCACGTTGAGACAATAACGAGCTCCCGAGACACCACTTAAGAGGCAATAACGACCTGGTATTTCTTTAACAAACTGATCGCCCCTCACCAGGCCAAGCTCGCCGGATACGAGAGGGAACTCATCGGCCTCGTAATCGCAGTCCAGCACTGGAGGCTGTATTTGTGGGGGCACCACTTCGTCGTCCCTACAGACCACTGCCCTACGTTTCCTGTTGGATCACCGGCTTGCCACTATTCCTCAACACCAGTGGGCCAGCAAGCTGCTTGGGTTCCATTTCTTGGTACAAGCCAGGGTGCTCCAACACGGGCGCTGATGCATTGTCCAGACGGGATGAGCTGCATGATGAACTCCTCGCCCTCTCATTTCCCCACTTTGACCTCTTCAACGAATTGCTCCAGGAGATTGAGCAATGAATGGACCTATCCACGCTCCATGCGGCCATATTAGTAGGTGACAAGCCAGCATGCTGGTCCGTGGTGGATGAACTAATCATCTTCGATAGAGGGGTGTATGTGGCACCCACGTCTGCATCCTTGCCTGTTGTGTTGCAGCTCTCACATGGGGTTGGTTAAGGAGGAGTTCAGAAGACATTGCATCGCCTCCGCCCAGACTACCATATGGTCAACGACCGCTGGGCTGTCCAAGAATTTGTGCGCGCCTGTGTCGTCTGCCAGAGAGGACCAAGGTCCAACACCTTCAGCACGCTGGGTTGCTACAGCCGCTTGAGGTGCTGTCAGCAATCTGGACGGACATATAGCCATGGATTTCGTGGATGGACTGCCAAAGGATCAGGGAAAATCGGTGCTCCTCACCGTGGTCGATAGATTTTCCAAATAGGCGCATTTTATTCCACTCGCTCATCTGTACATGGCCACATCTGTTACCAAAGTCTTCATCGCTTAGATCATGCGTCTGCACGGCATACCGGTATCCATTGTTAGCAACCGGGATCCTGTGTTCACCAGTGGGTTTTGGAAGGAGCTATTCCATCTGTCGGGCGTCCGGTTGTAGCTATCCTCCGTGTTCCACCCATAGTCGGATAGCCATTCAGAGGCAACCAATTGCATCATCGCCATGTACCTCCGTTGCCTGATGGGAGATCGGCCGCGCCACTGGCTCCAGTTGCTTCCTTGGGCCGAATTTTATTGCAACACGGTGTTCCAGGCATCGCTCCTCATCGCCGTTCCGGATTGTGTATGGCAGGGACCCACTGTCTGTTCATTCCTATGAACCAGGCTCAGCCCGCCTGCCTGCCGTCTCCGAGACCTTGTTCGAGCGTGGTGAGTTTCTGGCTGAGGTGAAGAATTGGCTTGAGCAGGCGCAACAGCAGTACAAGACCTTCTAGTATATTTGGTAGTTGCAGATATGCGTATTGCAGACTACTATATGTATTGGGGAGCCTTAACATCAAGTCTCCGTAATCTATATACCGGCCGAGACCTCAATGCAATATAATACATCAATTATATACAATTTATCCCTCCTACATGTATCACGAGTTTAGCGTTTCTTGATCTTAAACCACAACTTCCACTGTCCTCGCGCGCCCTTGAGGAGATCGATCTCTACAGGGGCAGCCCCTTTTTCAGTGGCAAATTCTTTCATCCTTCTGCCTTGCAACGTCTCAAGCAACAACAGATCGGAAGCGGCGACGTCGAGGTTGTCGCTGTCGCAGGCTCCGCAGTTGGGCCGTGCGTCACTCCGCCCGTCGGACTCCGCGATGCCGGTTGCCATCCTCAGGCTCTTGCGTTGGCGTCAGGCTCTGCTGTGGGATCCATTGGAGCGGCCCGACCGTCTTGAGTGGCCTGCTGCTATCTTCTCCGTTCTCTCTCTGTGCCAACGCTCGGTCAACATGAGGAAAAGGAATATAAGGTGCTAAGGGCTAGGAGCACCCGCATCTTTACCCGAGATGTGGTGCTGTTTTTTTAGTTTTATCGATCCGAGATCGGGTTTGCGTTGCCCACCGCAAATTGACTCTGCGCACCTCTTCTTGGACATCATCATCAGCCTTCTTCTTCGACACCCGTGTGCCCCGGGATGGCATGCAATGCGCGTAGGGACACCTCCAGCATGGCCGTTAGGCCCCTCCACCACATGGTCCCCATGCAGGTAGTCCCGGCATCGCCGCCACCACTCCGACCTACGCGGCATTGTCATCCATCATCTCGTATGTGCGCTCTCGGTCTGATTAGCCGATCAGTGCACGGTCGCGGCACGTGCGTATCCTGAGTACGCGTCCATCTCCACCGACACGAGGGTTGCAGCTACGTCACCTCTTCAGGCAATAGCGCCGCCCTCCTTGGTCCTCCCCGTCATTGCATCTTCATCGTTGTCGATTACGTGCTCGACCATGTCCATGTCATCTTCCTCGACAATGTCTGCGACCTCGTCCACAACTATGTCATTGTGTGCATCGGACGCATGGTCTTCATCAAGCTATTTAAATTATTTGCCGTTTCCTTCGAGCTCCGCTGCCAAACCATCCCCTCAACGTGTCACCGTCTTCGTCTTCGAGGTCTTCCCTTATGTGCCACCATCCTCCCGGCACTTCCTCGTGCGCCCGCGGCTTCACGTGCGGCTTCCTCATCTTCAGCAACCTCGATAGCTACATCGACCACGGCTATCCTACGCACAGCATCCTCAACCATAGCTATTGACACTCATCTCGGCTACAAAAGGGGGGTCCTTTAGTCCTGGGTCATTCACCCGGGACTAAAGACCCCGTTAGTCCCGGTTGGTTTTACCAACCGGGACTAAAGGGGCCGCCACGTTCAGGCGCATGCACGTACCCCCTTAAGACATTTTTTTAATTCTTTTCCATATTAATGCTAATTGTGGCTTCACATATATATACGTATACATACTTAGTGTACACTACTTACATGTATACGCTCGTATTGTATGCATGTCGTACATATATTTCATGATAATACTCTCTCTCTATATATATATACACACATCAAACTTATACAATTACTATATATATAATAATTTGTCATCTTCATTCTTAGAATCCTCCCATCGTAGTGTTGCTCGGTTTGGCTATTGAATGTCTATCATAATAAAATTCTCCCGCGGGATTTATCATCTTGTCCACCAAAAATTCTATGAGACCTTCTTGGATTGCCAAAATCCTCTCCTTCTCCAAGAGTTTTTCTTGAATTTGCATCATTTGTAATTTGAGAATATGTGAATGTTACACGAACAATTAAATATAAAGAGCTAGAAAATAAATAATTATTAATAGTTTTATTTTATGTACATGTATATATTCCGACGATATCACCTTTTCATGCACAAAATTATTCATGTGCTCACAGACGCAGTATCCACATAAATTGTTGCCTTGCTCCTATCTCAAGCACTTTAATGGGAAAAAACAAGTTATGAAATATTCGTATTATAGAATGTACAAAATGTGCAAATTTCATACGTACCGGGAACGTAATATTGAATGTAAGTTTTTCTTTGAATTCACCATGGTGAGTCATACGAAATCATTTCCATGCGCTGTGGATTAAAATAATGAATGATACAGTGTTAGGTGAAAATTTTTAGGAAACAAACTTTTGCATAGAGATAAAGGTCCAGAATTATTACAAGTTTAGCATGTCCTGAATGTCTTTGTACTCCGCCGGTGGTTTACTTAATGAATTGAACAATAATGTGGCTCTTATCAATCATAATTACTAGGAGAATCCAGTGAAATCTGCGTACATAATTGTTCATATTAGAACTCACTAACATTAATTAGGAAAGGAAAAGGAAAACGAAAATAGACGCTACCTACACTTAAAGTTGTATGGCAGTAGTATGTATTCCTTGTATTTTTGTTTCTCCAAGAAATTGTATATTGCGTCCAATGTAGGCTTTGGCTGATCCTGTATCCGAACTTCATTAACGAGAAATGGATCCATGAAGCCAATGTTGAAGTACGATTCTCTACGGCACCTCTAAATTAGCATCCTACATAAAATGAAAGACAAAGTTAGTAGAGCGACCCATACACATAAAATAATGATCTGAGCTAAAATTTACATCTTGATAAACAGACACTTACAGAACCCAAGTGTTGATGAGAGAGACGTCAAGGGCATCCTAATGGTACACTTCATATATCCTTGAATTGCATCCACAAGAGTTTCTCACTTTCGCCGAAAAAATCAATCGGTTTAACACGGAGAGCGAACATGAGCCTTTCCTTGGCCGACTGCTCCATGTACCATTGATGGAATTCGTACATCTTCGCTGAGAGCTTTCGTACCAATTCAGACCTTACTGGAGGCTTGCCTATCTCAAAGGGTCATTTAGGTACAATCTTTTCTGGAGCTGGCAGTTCAACTTGCCCTAGAACTTTAGCAAGCGACATACCTGTATCTTCCATAAATGTAATGACTTGAATTTGTTATTCTAAGGGCATTGCTGCTATAGTTTGAGCGTCTTTATCTGCTTGCTCCTCAAGTTGGGGGACAGTACGACTGGAAGACGACTCTCCTCGCTTTTTCTTCTGATCAGACTTAACAACAAATGCTCGTAGTTCGATAGTAAAATCTTCTTTACTTCTTTTTCATGCCAATAAAATTTTTTAATTTCACTGGATCTACTGGTTTTGGCTCCATCTCCTTTTCTTTTCTTTATTCAGTGCATGCTTTGAAGATCTCCCTCACCGTTGCTTGCGATGCCTCCCGCAATTCCTCAATAGTCATATCGGCAGGTAGCTTCTGAATAGGTTCAGACTTCTTTCGCCTTTGGCTGCCTTGGCTTGGAAGACGGTGGTCGCAACTTCTTGACAGGTGCTGCAGGTTCCTTGCTCACACCAGAGTTTAGTCCCGACGACGGTGACCGGGGAGGGATGTTTTGGTCATCGTTGCAGCATCACCAGGATTCGATGGAGATGGAGGCGGTGATCGAGCAGGATGCGACGGTCCCGGTGATGACGACAGTCTTGGAGGTCGATGTGCTGGAGATGATGGTCTTGAGTTATGAGGATCTATGGGAAGCAATGATGCCTCTTTGCCAGGGATGATGATGTAGCATTTGCGCCATAGAATGATCCTGTGAAGTGCATCTCATAGTGTCCTTTCCCTGACATCTCCCGGGAGGTCGATCTCTAGGCTTTCATATTGACTATCACAAATCTACTCTAGGCCAACGCTGGAGTAGCCATGTGGAATCTCCATGCCATGGCTTGTCTGCCCTGGCAGGATTGGTAAAGCACTTCCGTATGCCACCTGTACATATAGGAGAAATAAAGAAGTTATTAAACTCCCGAGGCGTCGATCAATTGAGAAGATTGCATAAATTATATATATATATATATATATATATAGATATATATATATATCACTACTAGGATCCAGCCCTATCGTGACGCCTATATTGGGTTGCAATATGGCTATTTTGGTTGCAATAAGGATCAATTACATCTATGTATGGTCGTTGACAGGTGGTTGCATTTGGAACGGTGCAATAGATTTTTTCATCCTTTTCGAGTGGTGTTGCAATATGCTGGTTTTGCAATACACATAAAAAAACTAATGCAACTGCGATTTAGTTGCAAGCACGGATATTGTGACCAACAGAATGGTTGCATGAATTATTGTTGCAATGAAATACATGGCTGCAATATGACAGTATTGCTATGAACAAATTTGTCGCAAAATAGGTTTATTGTCACCCCGTAGTTACATGGGAATATGGTCATATTGCCATACAATATGCTCCATTGCATCAAATAAATATTGCAACGTAACAAATTTGGTGGCTAGAGTCACAATTGCAACGTTCACTTGCTGGTAGCAATAAAAAGTAATGCAACGAATCATTGTTAGTGGTAATAGATGGAAAATGCAACGAATCATGGTTGGTGGTAATAGATGAAAAATGCAACGAATCATTGTTGGTGGTAGACACGTCCTATAGCAACACATAAGGTTTGTGGCAATAATGTATATTGCAACAATAAACTCTGGTTGCGTAGTGGTTTGTTGCAACAAGGGCATTTTGGCTAGCATCTTTTTAATTTCGTTTTGTAGCTAGAATTTTAATTATTTTTACAAAATAATTGTGCCATGAGCATATATTTCATCATCACATATAAGAACTCAAACCTTTAACTTGAAATATATGTCTCAAGCAAAGTAATAACACAATAACCATAGTGCTAAAATAAACATGACCACAACAGAATAAAAACATCATCTCTGACTACAAGTTTGCAACTATGTTTGGCATAATAAAATAAAACTAAATATGAGTTCTCTTATTGATATATTCCTGCCCCCATCGGCACCAGCAGTCACCAATAAACCTTTCTGTAATTCTTCATTCTTCTAGCTGTCCATCATCAGCATATAGACATAAAGCTTTCTTTAAATATTTTGGTTGTCCATGCTTTCCTACAATTCATAAAAACACATAGAATTTATTAATTTAATATAGGAATCTTGGTGATTAAGTGCATGGAATAACTAAACACATGCAAACTAAATGATCATAGTGACATAGTAAAGATATAAAGTAAATTATACCATCCAGCTTCAAGCCTGACACTTGCTAAGTTAGTTTACAACCTGACACTTCTACTCCGTTTGCAATCATTCAGCTTCAAGCCTTCAACCCTAATGCTCGAAAAGGATGGCATGACCTACAACAAACAGAAATGATAAGAACATGAACTCTCAGGAAAAAGGTTTGATTGACTACTAAAAATATTCTGATACAAATACCATGAATCTGAAGTGAGGGAAGGGAAGAGGACAAGGCAGATGAGCAATCATTCTGCCAAGGAGTGTAGAAAATTAGAAATAATTGAAATTGGACCTGATTTCACAAGAACAGGATATAGACTATCCGATCAGGAATTTAGGAATGAACCGATGAAGCATACATGTTTGAACAATACTCTCCATCAGCTTTGAGAAGGATAACTGCATACTCTCCACAACAAAGAGCTTCCAATCATCCTTGGAAACAAAAAAATGTGTGGTTTTGCAATACAGCCAGTCAGCCATGATGTCACAGTGAATGAAACGGAAGAAGCCATTTTAATTTAGAAAGGGAAATCATCCCTACCTTCTTTGGAGGCTATTTTGTGGGTGTCACGGCATTAAGCATGAGAAGAAAGAAGAATCAATTTACTACTGAATAGATGGAAAAAAATATGAGTGCTTACTTGCTGCAGGTAATTTAGCTGTGAGTGAAGGATACAAATAAGCCATCTCAATTGCATACATTGATGGCCTTATTATTGGTTGTTACTGATTACAAGAGTTCAGACAACTAACATTGAATTGCATCTCAGAAAAAATGAAAACCTAAGAGAAATTTCTAATTAGAAGGAAACTGGAAATAAATTTTGTAGGGCAACAAAAAGCTAGGAAATGTTAAATGAATGCAAGAGAATGGAGGGAGAGAGACTTACATCAGACATCAATCATCAATGATCTGAATGCCAAGAGTTGCCATAACAGAAGAAAATAAAACGTATTCCCTAAACAAAACATTTTAATAAATGTTTTAGTAGAGTGAAATTAAATAATTAGACTGAGGACTTCAATCAAAGTTTTTAATTTAGCATTGGATTAATACCCAGAGATGGCTTAGAAGCAAGGACCATGATTTCGATTATTCTACTACATAAGTCATAAGCTCTGTCATATTTTGCCCCTTCCCTTTATATGCACTTTCTAGAAGATAATTCTCAGTGGAGGAGCTGGAGATGAATGGGGAAGAAAAGCAGCTCTCAGAGATAATTCATAGACTTGGTCTCTCCACCAGACTGCATTATAAAAATTAAGATATTTGACCTATCAATTTAGCTCTTGCGAAGAATCAGATTGAAAAGGGGTTCATAGAGCTGAATCACCTCTCAATGGAAATGAAAGAGAATAGCGAGATAATTGCCCTCCAACAGGTGCTAGTCGTAACGAAATGTCCTAAAACAGGTGCTAATTATTCACTACACCAACACAGGTATTTAAAGCACGGCAAGCACCCATTCACCAACACAGGTATTTAAACCACGGCAAGCACAGATTCATGAACTGGCTTCTCCTGTCACAACTGACAAAGTAACCATTGGAAACAAATCAAAGAAATTTAGTTCAGCATAATTATTCAGGAATCCAACTGTTTCATAACATCGAGAGTCAGTATTGGATGCGTTCAGACAGCAAATCAATAACAAATTGGTTGCTGGGGCTTCATTTCAGGAAAAGTTTCACATTCAGTGATTCAGGACAAGTCGACCACAGAAAAATTGTACAACTCCTGATGGAACATCTGGATCACAGTATAGTGGTTTCTAAAAGGTATATGCTAGCACGTATCCCACCAACTTGTTGGGACACTAAAGAGCAATAAGATTAGGTTCTTCTCAAAGGAAAAAAAACTGCAGAGCTTTTACTGTAATGCACAAATGCGCGGTAAAAAAACTGTATCTAGGCTAAGGCATGGAACCTGATTGAGAAAACTTTAATGACCAGATGAAGTTCTTTTTTCGTATGCAGTAACTCTACCAGCATGTAATCAAGGGAATTGATCCACAAAATAAATGCACCAGATTAGCTATACCACACATCAATTCAAGTATGGAACCCTAAATTTCAGTAAAGCATCAAAAACTGAAGCACAACAGAGCAATGGTAGATACTGAAAACTGGGAAGAACAAGGACTGGGGGTTGATTAGTGAACTAATCTGAGTCCAAATACAAAAATTGATGCAAGGGATCGACAGCCATGCCGTGCAGCGCAGCAGCAGCTCCCATGGACGAAACCCTAGATCAGGAATCAATTCAATCAGAGGGAAATCAGAGAAAGGAAGGAGAAGAGAGATTTGATGCGTGAAAGAGTAGTAGGAGGTACTTGACCTGGAGCTAACCACCACACCATGCTCGACTCGAGCGGCCAAGCGATGCCGAGCTCCCAGACTATGGCGGCACAAGCTGCTGCCTCCTCCTCCTCCCTGCTCGACCCGATGTGTCGGGCTTCGGCCGCGATGGTGGGCACGGGGACCGGGCGCACACCGTGCTACCATAGAAGTTCTTCATGGATGGATCTAGCGTTGTGCGTGCTGCAGGACTGCAGCCGCTGCGCGCTGCCCCCATCTCGGGGAGAGGAGAGATGGGAGAGGGAGGGAGAGAGAGAGAGGAATGAGACGAGGGTCAGGGGAACAAAAAGGATAAGATCGTGGAGGAAGGGGGGGGAGGGGTCAAGTGCAAAAACACCGACGGGCGCCTACTTGCAAAGTTACCACGACCACGATTTCTAAATTTTCTCTTGTTGGTGTTGAAATATTTTGGAACGGGTGTCTCAGAATAAAAATGAATGTATCTACTGTGGTCGGAGGACCTCCCTTGACCCGACCCGATGTCGATTAGCGAAAAATTTAAGAGTTTTTCTGAACTGTTAGGTATTTTCCTCTATTGTTCAATATTTTAAACTGATCTCTTTTCTTGAAAGATTCTTTCAATATTATAAGCCGATCTCTTTTCTTGACAGATTATTTTTTTAAATAACTTTTCTTGAAATATCACAGAGTAGTTTCAACACACAAAATTGGACAGATACGATCATCATATACATATATATACTTAGGCAATAAAACACCATGCCATGTATATGCATATATTATGAGTCGAACTTTTCATCTCAGGTTGTGGTCGTCATATGATGATCAATCTTCATTAATGTGACACTATTGGCTCACTCAAGAGCACGTACTCAAAACTTTTATCTCACATCATAGTCGTTGTATGATGATCGATCTCCATTCATGTGTTGACATTATTGGTCTTCTCGCCTCTTCCATGAGAATGAGGCATAGTTTGGGCACACAAGTTTAGACAAACATGATCACCATGTATGTGTATATATGTACGAACTTTTATCTCATATTGTAGCAGTCGTATGATAATAGATCTTCATTCATGCCGATTCATGCTGATAGTATTGGTCCTCTATCGCTTCCTCAAGAACACTGTGTATAGTTTGTACACACATGGTTCGATTAAACTAATGAGCTCATACACATAGTGAGGTAACATTAAAGAACATATAGAAATTAATCTATATTACTTGGGTAAAATAGAAAAAAATGGTTGTTTTGCTCAAAAATGAATTGAAACAGAAGCAAAAAAAAATTAGAATGTAAAAAGAAATAAACTTGACCCAACTTGCAGCTTTGAACTCAGGACCTTAATTTTGGTAGAACCAAACGTTAACCATTGAGCTATGTATCTCGGTATGTGTTTTCAAACTTTCATGGGTAAAAATATTTTTATCAAAAGAATAGAGCTTTTCAGGTTGCATTCTCGGGGACCATTATGCACTAGACACCGGACGGCAGGCCTCGCGGTCACGCGGTTGCCAGATGGCCCAGAACAAGTCCAGCTTGTCGCACGACGTGGAGTAAAAAGGAAAAGGTGCAGGGTTCGTGAGAGCAGAGCACGCTAGTTGTGGACCCCACCTTAGCTCTTCCCCTTCCCCTCATTGTTCTCTCCCCGCACCGCCATCTGCCTCTCCCCTCCCCGCCCGTGACACCGCTCCCGTCCTCGCGATCCATCCATGCCACCCACGGGCCCAAGAGGAAGCGGGCGTAGAGGGCGGCGTAGAGGGCCGGCGGCATCTGCGCGGGGGCGAGGAGGACGCCGACAGGCGATTGAGCGGTGGCGGGCATGCTTAAGGCGGCCGGTGGTGGCGGCCCAACGCAGGCGAGCCTCGCGTGCGTGCGGTGCTCCAGCTTCCCCGCACCCAATCCCATCTACGAGCGGCGTCCTCGCCCATCCCGCCGCCTTCCGTGCGCGTGTCCTCCTCCTCCTCCCTCAGAGTCTCATTGTCGTGTGCGTCCTTATGAGACTCATCGTCGTGCGCGTCTACGGCCCCGACGGCTGCCCCGTCACGTGTGATGAGGACATCACATGCTCGGATACAACCATATTGGCATCTTTTGACTCCGAGGTGAAGCAATTCTTTATCATAATTATATGTGATACATTTGATGAATTGATGCTGCACCATGATGTGTATTCGTTGTCAATTTCAGAAATACATACATGGATCAAAAATAGTGTTAAACACACATGGAAGGCATGGAGGACCAAAGAAGTAGATTGGGGGCAAAGTCCAAGTATTCCTAACGTCCTCCACCAGGCCACCACGTCACTTTTGGCCCAAGGAAAGAAAGAGATCCAATCCAACACGTTTTGGTGCTGGATTCGGACTACAGTTCTGGCCCAACTTGCAACGACCGTCACGACCTCATCCGGACTCCGTTTTGGGCGTTCAAGTACTCCTTGGAATCCTTATGAAGTCTATTTTCATATGGATCCGGACTCATGTCCATATCTATTCTGAGGCAGCCGCAATCATCGAAATACTACCGAGAGATTTTCTGTCCACAGGTGCTGCGTCGCCCTATTTTGGCCCGATGGGCCGTGTATCAAGTTGGGTCCATTAGGGACGTGTCCTAGGGTTGGAGCACGACCCCAACACCCCCCTGGTCGTCCTCCTAGGTATTAATAAGGATTAGAGCTGCCACGAACAGATTGGGTTTTGTTTTGATGTAAGTTTAGCCATTGCTACTTCCTTGTAGACGCGTGTGTCAACTAGACCATCCGTTCTACTCGATTCGGAACCCCAACTTTGTGAGTTCAGATTGGTTTCCATCTCTATATTTGCAATTGAGTTGCTTGTTATACTTGTTCTTGCTTGTTCTTCGATTGCTTGCAGGACGAGTGCCCTAGTGGCCGGGTGACGCGCTCCACAAGATCGCGGCAGCCATTGGAGGTGATGTATCGGTTGCTAAGGCGCAGCTTGGAAGGCTGTAGTCGGGCCGTGAACGTCGTCTCCATCCAACAATCGAGTTATCCATGCCTCTCTCATCGAAAGATCGGGAATCAACCCTAGCGGGTTCATATCAGTTGGTAATCAGAGCAAGGTTTATCGGTGAGAGACTTCTAGTTCTTTGCTGTTTTTAATTTTCCATAGTCCAGAAAACGCCAAAAAATAGTAGATTAGTTTACCCACAATCCTATAAACCCTTTGAGCCTTTGCTAGCACTGCTTAGTTAGGGCTTGTTGAGTTTTTGGTTGCTTCGGTTGTGTTGAGTTGCTGGTCTTAGTTTTAGTCCTTTAGAGTTTTGAGTTCTTGTCACGTTCCAGTCACAGCCGTGTGCTACCATATAAAACCTTCTATTGGCTGAATCTGAATACATGTTTGTGTTCAAGTCTGAGTCCTACTCCGAGTTTGTTTAAGATCAAATCCCACGTGGTGCTGAGTTCAAGTTGGAATCGGTTTGGAGTCCGAATTGACAGCTGCCCTGTTGCTGTCTTGAGTCCAAATCTGATTTCTATCCTTTCGGAAAAAGTTTGTGTGGTGTGTGACTCTTGTGAAGTCCTTTTATTCATATAATCAGATTTGAGGATCCCCTGAAAAAAAAAGAAGAAAAAAAATAGAAGAAAAAAAAAGGAAAAGAAAGACAAAAAAAAAATAGGAAGAAAAGGGGCTGTTCGTTGTGCTTCTCTGTTGTTTTTCGGTGGTGTGTTGTGACTTCCTTTGTGTCCAGGCTCGCGTCTCTAGCACGGTCTAGGCTAGGACCAGCACAGTACCACCGTTGAACTATTATTCAGCTTGCTTTTGTGACTAACGTGGTGCTAGTATATTTCCTTGCTTTAGCCCACCTAGAGCTCCACATATTCGACTACAGCTTGACAGGCTTTTGTTGCTGCGGCATCGATACACTTCACTCCACGGTTGCAGACTTGTTGGTTGCCGTCACCTCCTGTTTGGCTTGGTAAGAACTTGTAAGGGCTTGTTTTTACAAGTTGAGTTTGAGAGAATTACAACCAACACATCATAGTAGTTGACAGGAGGATACATATTATTTTTGTGTTTCTTGTTTCCTACTAACCATGGCAGGTGATACGGAGATTTTGGAGCTGATGAAACTAGACTCTCATATTCAGGGTGTTATTCAACACTTGCCGTTATATGATGGTAAGTTTGATCCTAAAGCTTACATTGATTGGGAGATGAAAGTAGATAATGAATTTGATGAGCATGACCTGTCCGAGAAACAAAAGATTTATATTGCCTCTAATATTTTGACTGAATTTGCCTTGCTACAATGGAAACACATTTGTAGGCGTAAGAAACTTCTAGAATCTTGGGAAGACTTTAAATTTCTTTTTAGAGATGCATTCATTCCTGAATATTATGCTGATTATTTGCTTACTAAATTAGACAACTTGAGGCAAGGTAGTAGGACTGTGAAACAATACTTCCATGATTTTAAAATTTGTATCATGTATGGTGGATTAGATGAATGCATGGAAGATGTGATGAGTAGGTTCATGAGAGGGCTCAATTCTGAAATTCGAACTTTGTTAATTAGCAAATCATGCATGCATCTTGCTCAATTGTATTGTCTTGCTCTCAATGCTGAAAAGGAGATTCTATTATCTGTGAATACTTGCAAGAATGATGTGACCCATTATATCCAAAATTTGTCCACTCTCCATGCTAATGAAGAGCAACAAATAGTGGAACCCATTGCTGATTTTCCTTTGTCACAAAATGAATTACTTGCTGTTCCTTGTGATAAAGAGGACTTGTGTGCTGATGATTCTTTTACTCCTATACCACAAGTAGTGAATAAGTGTGATACTTTTGGTTTGGAATCATACAAATGTGCTGAAGATAAGCTTTTTCATCCTATTACTTGTGCACAAGATGAACTGAATTTGCTATCCTCTTTAAATACTTTGGGTTACATTGAATTTGATGTTTTGTGTAATCTAAATTGTCTAAAAGAGAAACTTCAATTTGGTTCTGGTTTGCCAAGTTTTAATCATTGTTCGCTTCATGCAATTGGCAAATATGATAGCAAAGGAGAATATTTGGTGCATAAAGTTTATGTTTGCTCCACTTTGAAATATCCTTTTGGGCTACAATACCACGATCAAATAGAGGGCTGCACTAACACTAATAATGTCTTGCAAAGTTTTTCTAGTTTTTCCCATATGCAACAGGGTAAGACCAAAGAAGGGGAGCATTACTGGTTGTGGCCATGCAGCATGGCCATCGCTCCGTGCTCCAACATCAAAACAAGCACCTTAGAATGCCAATGGAGCAAGTCGAGGACGACTTGCAGCCAAGAAGGGGAGAATGATGAGGACATCACATGCTCGGATACAACCATATTGGCATCTTTTGACTCCGAGGTGAAGCAATTCTTTATCATAATTATATGTGATACATTTGATGAATTGATGCTGCACCATGATGTGTATTCGTTGTCAATTTCAGAAATACATACATGGATCAAAAATAGTGTTAAACACACATGGAAGGCATGGAGGACCAAAGAAGTAGATTGGGGGCAAAGTCCAAGTATTCCTAACGTCCTCCACCAGGCCACCACGTCACTTTTGGCCTAAGGAAAGAAAGAGATCCAATCCAACACGTTTTGGTGCTGGATTCGGACTACAGTTCTGGCCCAACTTGCAACGACCGTCACGACCTCATCCGGACTCCGTTTTGGGCGTTCAAGTACTCCTTGGAATCCTTATGAAGTCTATTTTCATATGGATCCGGACTCATGTCCATATCTATTCTGAGGCAGCCGCAATCATCGAAATACTACCGAGAGGTTTTCTGTCCACAGGTGCTGCGTCGCCCTATTTTGGCCCGATGGGCCGTGTATCAAGTTGGGTCCATTAGGGACGTGTCCTAGGGTTGGAGCACGACCCCAACACCCCCCTGGTCGTCCTCCTAGGTATTAATAAGGATTAGAGCTGCCATGAACAGATTGGGTTTTGTTTTGATGTAAGTTTAGCCATTGCTACTTCCTTGTAGACGCGTGTGTCAACTAGACCATCCGTTCTACTCGATTCGGAACCCCAACTTTGTGAGTTCAGATTGGTTTCCATCTCTATATTTGCAATTGAGTTGCTTGTTATACTTGTTCTTGCTTGTTCTTCGATTGCTTGCAGGACGAGTGCCCTAGTGGCCGGGTGACGCGCTCCACAAGATCGCGGCAGCCATTGGAGGTGGTGTATCGGTTGCTAAGGCGCAGCTTGGAAGACTGTAGTCGGGCCGTGAACGTCATCTCCATCCACCAATCGAGTTACCCACGCCTCTCTCATCGAAAGATCGGGAATCAACCCTAGCGGGTTCATATCAGCGTGGCGCCTCTGCTTCTCCCTCCTCTACAAGGCGTCGGCGCCCCTCCACTTCACGCCCTCCGAGGTGGCCCCGCTCGTCCGCCCCGTGGTCAGCCCCTCATCTCCGTCACCGACCCGGAGGTCTACAACACCCCCTGACCTCGCGCTCCTCCTCACCAGGCCGACGACAACATATTCATTAAGGATGTCTCCAATTCTCCTATTTAAAAATTTTGCCTGGATTTTCTTGCATTCTTTTGATTCTAAATAAAGTTAAATTTGCAAGTAAGATTGGAAGATAAGAAATTGGTAGGTCTTTTGGCCAGCAATTTTTGGTCCGAGTTCTATGGTGACCTTGATTCACTACAACTGAGATCTGTTTTGACTTTTTTTGATGATCATGCATTATTAGCTCCGTAAGCTACAACTTTGTCTCAATCTACTGCCAATTCTGTTTAAGGTGGCTGTTCTGTATGCATTTACAAATGTATCTGTATGCTAAATTGAAGCAACTAGCTGTTGTATCCAATTGCATTTTTTTGGCCTGAAATATGTCACTCCATGTCTATTGCATGCCCTGGATGTTTAGGCTATGCCATTTTAGATATTTTAGCCAGTCATTGGTTGCAATTTTGGACCAAATATCATGGGCTCCCAGAGATGGATTTTGTTTTTCATCTGCACATGTTTACTTTCCTTCTTACAAAAATGTAAGAATTAGTAACTTGTCTTTAATTGCAGCACAGAGGACCGTGTAAGATTCTGAGTAGTGGTGCGTGCGCAGAGGCTCTGTGACAATGATCCTGGAGTGATGGATGCAACCTATGCCCCCTCTACGACCTGATTTTGGAGGAACCAAATTCATAAAAGGATTTGATTGTTAGTGTTGTTAACATCCTCAAACAAGCTGCGGTGAGGAGGCTTGACTTCCTATGATTATCACCAAATGCCTGCACCGTTTATTCAGGTACATGAGCTAAGTTGAACATTATTTGATTTGTAGGTGTTGATAAGTTGCCACTGCAAGTTATTTTTCTTCTAGCAGTTTCGAGTCTTTCAGTTGGCACCATTCTATTTCTCTTAGATTTGCCTGACTGTTTAGAGGTGAGGGTTATGGCGAACATTGAATCTCCACTATGTTACTGAGATCCTGTTCCTCGCCGCAAGAGAATGAAGCTACTCTTAAAAAAAAATGACACATACATCTTTCATTCAGAAACTTATAATTTTTTTTCTGGGCCAAGCAGATGAGGTTCTAAAGCTGGAGATGTCTACTAGAAACATAAACTCTCTTATTGTAGAAAAGCAAGAAGGGATAGACCCCTCTGACCTTTATGGTAAGATCCCATTCTGCCTTGCATCAACAGAAATAAGTTCATGCTCTTTTGGAATTATTTGTAGTGAGACTGAATGGCTTTTATATGGACTGAAACCTTGTATTGTCAATTCTTTTGGGTGCATCTTGCAGTTGGCGGTTCAAGTGAGAAAAATTGTCAAATGAACCATATGGATAAATGATCAGCTAGCAAGGAATTCCTTTTCTGATTAATTCAAGGTACAATCCCTAGAATAGGTTAATTGTGTCTCTGTGAGGTTAGGTTTGATCAATTGCTCTCCTTCTACTACTTCTATTTGGAACGTATGTTTGTAAATTCTCATGCATCATGTGAAAACATGCTGACAGTTTGATCACATTACCGAGTAAACCTGCCAGACGCTGATCGTGGTAGGAGGTCATATTTGTGGTCTTTGATCCATGATTTGTGTTTTTTTCCCGGATAAAGCATAGGTCTGGACTCTGGAGGCATGGTGGTCACGGACTCACGGTAGCCTTGCAGAGGGGATCAAACTACTAACTGTTGGTGCTTTCGCAGAAGGGTGACAAATTCTTCCAAATCTTTTAATCCCTAATCTCACTTTGATTCAATAAACGCTGATTTCTCCTTGAGGTGATTGTTCCTGCAGTTGCTGAACTCATGGAAACAAGTGGCAGATCTTCTGAACATTTGCATTGTGTGAAGATTTTCCCAAGTCACAGAACAAGGTAATCACAGTACTGTGTTCTTAGCATGAGTATATGCATTTGTATTCTGCAGTACTCAATTCTGTAATTGGAACACATAATGATACTGTAGCAGATGTCTTACCTAGCATATTAGTAGTGTTCGCGTGGCTAACATAACTATATGATGTCAGTCTATAATTCAATCTCTGTTCTAGCATCCTCGCCAAGTGAAACTCTGCTTTCTACTCTATGTATAATATGAGGCCACAGATAGTTCCAGCATTCTTCAAGACCAGCCGAAAATTTGGTGTCTATGAGTAGATATCCTGTAATTTAGTTAGGCAATATTTAACTTATCTATGTCACTTGTTGCATATCTTTGAGGTTGTGCACCTGAATATTTAACTTATCAACATGTGATGCACACATCATGTTTCCAGAAGGTGCTACCTCTACTTCTTTGTCTACAAGTACCCATTTTTCTGGATAATATTCGCTATTTCTGAATATGCATACTGAGGAAGAAAGCAAGAGTTACTCTACTGATGCCCATCCTACTTGACAACTAGTTTGTCCAGATAGCAATGATCCTGACATGAAAATTGCAGGAATATCATGGCATGAGCTTATAATTGGTTAAGTGGGTTAAGTGAGGACACTATAGTGTGTGCATTTCTGATAATTAGCAGAATGTATACTACGACGAAACTTGAATCTTCAGATAGGTTTAATTATGAAGTTATTTCCGAATTACCACTGCAGTAGCAAGTGCTAGGTGTCGATTAGAGGCAAGTTCTCGTGAGACTATTGAATTGATTGTTTTAGGATGCCTAGAAATTATCGGTAGGTAAACAGATTGAAAATTTGGTTTATTGTGGTTTGTGCCCAGAATTGTGTATGATAGGAGGGTAGAGGAGAAGCTAGCTAGTTAGGTCCATGTCATGGGGAGTAAATCACTTTTGATGTTTCACCTTTGGCCTCTTGTGGGATGCAGGCCTTGCCTTGCTGCATGCATATGACTGCATATGACCTGCAATACATGTTGATCTTCCATTTGGGGAGTATGACTGATAATTCCCTGATATTAATGGCTATCTTTATCTGCATTTTTTTTGTCTAAATCGTGCATGTCTGAGAATTTATACTTTGTAGCAGTAAACTGATATATACTGTTCAAGTAATTGAATCCAAAACTGGGAAAAAACAGTCTTTCGTTCACAATGGGTCTGCTGCATTGGTCTTTTTGGCTCACTGGGAACTCAACAATTTCTTATTTTTTTTGTGTAGGCATCATCATCTTTGTCATCTTCTCATTAAGTTGACAACAGTTTGTGGCTGATGGCCGCTCAATGCTTGTCATGTCCCAACTAAAGTTTTAGTTAATAAATTCTGCCACTCAATGCTTGTGATTATGTATTTGATTTCAAGCTTCAGTACAGGAGCTGCATCAGACCGCATGTGGGTTACATCAATTTAGTTCGTGTTGTCGAGCATCCTTTTGGCTGCAATGAAGTAGTGATGTTGTAGTTAATGCACTGACTTGCCACCACATCAGTGGCAAACGAGGGTCAGGGGTCGAATCGTGCCCCGCTTGGACACCTGACCTGCGTGTAGCCAGGGGTCAAACTGCATGCAGGGCTGCTGCCGTATTTTGCTTACTTGCTGCTGGGCTGCTGCTGTATGTTGCTTACTTGCTGCTGGCCTGCTGCCTTACGTGAGGAAGAAATTGTCCAATGTGAATGGATAGTGGATTAGCGGGTATAAATATCAATCAAACTGATAAAAATAATTACAATTCTTATTTGAAGACCCATTCATTATGTGCACTACACAAGACTACTTAGCCATTTCGTAAATTGCAGAGCAACTAAATCAACAAATGCTAAAAAAGAATCAAAACTAAAATGCTAAAAAAGAATCAAAACTAGTTAGCCATCTTGTAAAGGACTAAACAACTAGATATGAGTATTAGTCAATATGAGTATTAGTAACCAGAGTCTTTTTTTCACTCTTAGTTCTGAATGATGGCTGATTTCCTAATATTTGATTTACAAAACTGAAAAAAATCAAAGCGAGGATATTTTCTGCTGTTCTCACTTGATGCCTCCTGCTTTCATTGTTCAGTACATCTAGCCTAACATGTACTACATCTGTAGAGAGAAATTTAGGAAAACATTCCTTTCACTGCATCGTTCCCTCCGCAACTGTTATTGATGTTCTCTCCACAACTGTTATGTTTTTAAGGAAAGAAAAAGTTTAATTTCCTACACGAGCACAACTGGACAGGTTATGAGCAACACAACTAATTAAAACGAGCCTGGCGCCCTGGCCCATGGTTTACTTTTACGCATGAAGAATAAGAAACGAGAAATTGGTGCAACATCAAGAAAAAATCATAGTGGATTGGGATGTGAGGAGAGGAAGCTCTGCTCTTGGGTGGCCATGTGAGCGAGGTGATCTGCTCTAGGGTAGATGGCAGTAGGAATAGCCCATGGCAAGAGGATTGAGGCCCATGTATATGATACATAATGTCCTAGTGGACTGGCCAGCCATACCCCTTTTACGTTAGGTTCATGTATATGATACACAATGCCCACGAATAAATTTTAGTGGCAATACAAATATTCTAACAACCAAATATACTCAAATGTTGCCACATATGATGTTGGTGGCAATAGAACCTCAACAGATGCAATGAACGACTTTTTCAATGCAATACAATAAGATCTTTTGCAACGCAGAGCAAGATTAAAGCAACACAGTTTCATCATGGCCATATCCACAACTACTTGCAACTAATCTTTTTTGGATGTAATATAGCAACAACTATTGCAATGCATGTCAAGATTGAGACGATGTAATTACACCGTGGCCATATCCACAGCTACTTGCAACCAACTTTACAATGGTAGCAACAACGCCTAGCTATCGCAACACAAAATCAATATTGTCACAACTCAACACTAGTCATGGCAATAGGAACCCATACACGCAACCACCTTTTCCACCGTAGCATTATTGCCTTCCTCTTGCAACAGAGCTTATGACTAATGCAACGCGCAATTTTTGTGGCCATAAGGCCCATATATTGCTACCAATTATGCCGTTGGTTGCCATAGAACCAAATATTGCAACCAAATGTGTGGTGTTGCGAAAACAAGTGGTGCTAAAAGGGTCAAATCCTTGTAGTGTATACACCTTAATAGTGATGTTGCCGGATGGTCTATACAGCTCTCATGAGGTGCACTAAGTGATGTCATCCACAGGGTGCCGTTGATCGTCCTGCGCAACCACGGGTAATCTTGGCATGTTCTCATTGGGAACCCCTGTGGAAGCATAACTGCTTCGGCGTTGAGAAGGGCTGACGACGTTGGGATCCGACAGTGCTCGAGATTGAGCCATCTAAGTAACTGCTAGGGCCACTCGCTGATTAATTTCTTCCTGTATTCTTACTTCTTGTGAATGCACTTAAGCTTCTAACATGCACCGCTAACTGTCCTCTTGTTGTTCCTTTTTTCTCTTCCGGCTTCTTTACGTGTCGATGTCCCTATGGAAAGCAAACTTCCATGGAACGACCGCGAAGCCTGGACAATGTCTTGGGTGTTCAGGATTCCCGAGCACCAAAATGAGCTCTTCATTCTCTCTATCAACCTTCAACTTTCCCGCTTTAGCATCTTCAATATTTTGGATAAGCCTTTCGGCCTTCTGACGTATTATTTCGTTGAACATAAGTGTCCCATCCTCTTGGCTTAGGTTGCCTCCGTGAGCATAATACTAATTCTTCAATCGATCGGGCCAATCAATAGTTGCTGGTAAAATACCTCAATCGAATAGGTCTTGTTCCATCTTTTTTCATTTGGGAATTGCACTCATTTAACCACCTCGCCCTAGACGATGATGGTACTCCTTTCGGGGATTGGTTGAGTTGACACGAACCTTGTTCGCACTACCTTCACTCATCATGTATTCTAGAAATGAGTTATAGTGGTCCCTTAACTTTCACCACCCATCGAAATCTGGAGTTCAGCCCTTCTTGATAAAGTTCGCATCCAGATTCTTCTTGAAGGTCTGGAATTGGGTTGCCATCTTCTTCAGTGTCCACTCTTTCACAACTTTTTCTTTGACACCTTCAGGAAGTGTGAAACATTTCTTGACATCTGCCCACACACATATCCTTCTGTGTTTGCGAGAGCACATATGGATCATTTTGTTTACCCTTCCATTCTCTAATGCTGATGGGCACATTGTCCCTTACAATAGCCCCGCATTGACTCACGAACTTTCTAGCTAGATTTTCAGGAGCAATTGGCTTGCCCTCTTCTGTCACTTCGGTGATGTGAAATCTTTCCTCCATTATCTTTGTACGATCTCATGACTTATTTCGCTTTGTCGATCCAGAGGGCTAAAAGTTCAAGATTCGTTAATTAGTACATAGTAACAATGAATATGAAATTATAGATGGCGTAAAACAATGAAAATGATATATACCTCGCCGAAACCTTCCATCATGGCAATGTTTTGTTCTGCATTGTCATCAACGTTGTGCTTGGGCTCGTCATTACCATCATCGGACATGTTGAGGAACATGTCCGGCTGGCTACCCTCATCCTTGGTGTAGGTTCTTGTAATGTCAGAGCCACTACCGCCAGCAATAATCTACTCCATTATATACCTTGCATCCTCTTTGTCTCCCATATCAACTAATAATGACATTAGTTAAACAAACATGTAATCATAGAAACATCAAATTAAAAATTGTACAAAAGATACTTGTGAAATATACACATGAAATATAATTGAGACCCATTAATTTGGAAGCATAAATCTTCACAGGAAGCCTCTAATAAGATTTCTCATAGTAAGCACGCAGATAAGTACAAGTGAAAGCATCTTACATACTGGAACTTTGATGGACCATAAATTCATAAAATACCTAATACTTGGACATTGATGCCAAAAAAGCCAAGTGCATGACTGTTTATTTTCTAAATGACCTTTTGTTCACGTTGATTACCAACGAGTTCTGAAAATCAATATCACACTAATGACATCTGTATACAATGAAAATAAACTTGTGTAATATACATTTTTTTAAGTATTTAAACTAATTTGTACCATTTTTCTAAGAAGTTAAACCAGTTCATACTAACTTTCTAAGGATTAAATGTAATTTATACAAATTACACATTAAAAATAGTAATTAACATTAAAAACAATAATAAAAAGGGCACTTGCATCAGCAAGCCCCGTTTCGAGGGGGGGGGGGGGTGCCCGGGGCGGGCGGACGGTGAAGGGGCGCGATGGTGGATGGCGGCCGGGGCGTGAACGGCGGACGGGGCACGGGTGGATGTCGGTCGAGGTGAGGACGGCGGACGGATGGCGGCTGGGGTGGGCGCGGGTCGGCGGCGGATAGGGCGGATGCGCATCGATGGTTGATGGGGCACGGATGGCGGGACGATGGTCAAGGGAGATGGCGGGTGGACAGTGGATGGAGACGAGCTGAGACGACGTGGGGCGGCGGATCTAGCAGTGAAGTGAGGGAGACCAGGCAGGGAAGAAGGGGGCGGGTATGCTTTAACCCCCTAGTCCCGAGTTGACTTTGCAACTGGACTAAAGGGCCTTTAGTTCTGGTTGCAAATTCAACCCGTCACTAAAGCCCCCCTTTAGTCCCGGTTGCAATTTCCAACTGGGACTAAAGGGTGCTTTTCACGCGGGAGGTGAATAAGCACCCATCAGTCCCGGTTGGAATTTGCAACCAGAACTAAAGGCCCCCTTTTCATTTCCCGCTGCTTTTGCAATTTTAATTTATATATGTTTAAGTTGTTTTGCACTGGTTTTATTAAAAAAATAAAAACTTTACATATTTTGAACTTGCAAAAATATATTAATTAGCAAGTATATTTAAAATAAGTTTGAATCAGTCATTAATTCTATACTAGTTGATTAAGTTTTTAAAATAATTATTTTAATGTATCACTATCATCAACAAACTCTTCAATTAAATAATTTCAACGTGCAAAAAATGCAATTGATGTATGCGGTTAAGCTAACATTGTTTATATTGATCGAATAAAGATTCACCATAGAGCATTACTATATAATTCAAAGGTTTTGATAGCCATAGAACATCACATAAAGGTGCACCATATTTAGTGCATTACAATGTAATGTTAAAAAACTTCTTCTTGACCAAAGTTCCTTGGTCATGATCACGGTGTAAGTATGAAGCCTCTACTTTGACTAGCATGATGCTTGGGTCAACTTTGACAACGAATGGAGACATGCAATCACACTGATCATAATCATCTGACTAGTTTGTTTTGTCCTCAACTCCCACAATTTTTCTTTTACCTGTAAGAACTATGTGGCGCTTTGGCTCCCATAGTTTTTATTTATCTTCTAAATTTTTCTTGGGTTTTCTAGACATGTCCTTCACATAGAAAACCTGATGCACATCATTGGCAAGGATGAATGGTTCATCATTGTATCTAGTCTTGGTTAGGTCCACTATTGTCATTCCGTACTGATCTCAGATCTCCTCTATGAAACCATAATACGAGTCCTTGCTCCTGTTGCTGTCTATGACATCTATACGGATACCACTATTTGGTTGGTGCTTTTTTGGTCTTGGGCTCTCGTGTAAAATGTATAACCATTTATCTCATAACTTTGGGAATTTCC
>NC_028452.1:29600201-29706638 GCF_000263155.2 Setaria italica
TTCAACTGATTCTTCATGGGTGCTGTCACGTAGCTCCCCTGTAGTGTGATGTGAAGAAGAGTGTGTCATAATGTGAAGAAGGATGGTGGAAATACAACTCAAAGCTGACAAGACATTGTACCACATCGTTCTATAGATTTAGTCGCTTGGTTGGATCGATTGCCTTCTACGAAATCGCATTGAGAAACGCACATAGCTTTAAGTGACAATCGTACATTCTCTGGTAGAATACCCCTCAGTGCAACCGAAAGCACTAGGTCATCAACATGTGGCAGTCATGGGCCTTTAAATTTGTGAACTTCTTTTCTTTCATATTTATTATTCCCTTTATATTCGAGGAGTACCCAGACGGAACCTTGATACTATTCATGCATTCAAACATGCTATCCTTCTCTTCCTTTCTGACAATGTAACTGGTAGGACGTAGGTAGTGCTGTCCTTTATCTCTCTTTTTCGGATGTAGGTCATCTTATTGGTTCATATGTTTCAGGTCCTATGTATCTGTTGAGTTCCCATAACAACCCATGAAGCCTAGCATGTTCACGCAAAGATTCATTATCAGGTGCATCACATCTATTGCATTGCAAACCTCTATGATTTCCCAATAAGGTAGCTCCCAAAATATAGACTTCTTCTTCCACATGGGTGCACATCCGTTGTCGTCATTCGGAATAGGTTCGCTACCAAGAACCATAACAACCCATGAAGCCTAGCATGTTCATGCAAAGATTCATTGTCAGGTGCATCACATCTATTGCATTGCGGACCTCTACGATTTCCCAATAAGGTAGCTCCCAAAATATAGACTTCTTCTTTCACATGGGTGCACGTCCATTGTCATCGTTCAGAATAGGTTCGCTACCAAGACCCTGTCCAAAGACTACCCTTACATCCTTTATCATCTTAACTACACGCTTTCCATTATGGTATGCAGGTTTTTTACGATGGTCTGGCACCCTTTGAAATGCATCCCTTTCTTTCTTAACGGGTGGTTAGCAGAAAGAAATTGACGATGGCCCATATATAGACCTTCCTACAGTGTTTCAAATACATGCTGTTAGTGTAGTCTAAACAATGGGTGCAGGCCCGATATCCCTTGTTTGTCTATCCTGAAAGGTTACTCAGCGCAGGCCAATCGTTGATGGTTATAAACAACAATGCTCGTAGGTCAAAGATCTCTTATTTATCCTCATCCCACGCACATACATCTTCTTCCTTCCAGAGCACGTAGATTGCAATGAAGATTCGAAGCAGAAGGACCCGAGGAACTTGAGGGACAACCATCGACGAACAGCTGGGGGCCGTGTAGTTGCTTGGAGACTAACTTAGGCTAGGTTCTAGTCGGCGTGATCACCCTACGAGGAAGATCCATGCCAGAGTTCTAGAGCTAGGATTCAGAAGTCGCAGGTACAGCCTCAGTGGATATCTTGTGATGAACAATCATTCATTGTGAAGTAATAGATTGGTTCTGATTCAATAGCAATCTATATGTCTCCTTTTATGATTTCTCCTGTTATGAGTTTGCTTATTTCAATCTATTTACGTAGTAGATTGCATAGGGTGTTCTTGTAGTTATGGTGGCCAGAATTGCATGCCTAATCTATCAAAATAGCTAGACATATGCTTTATGTTCATGCCCTTAGACTACTTGCACTGATAGGCAGGATCGTGATAGAATCTGATGCTGTGTATGGTGGGGATTTTCGGGAGTCAGACCGGAGGTGGTGGTTTAAAGAAGCTTTGAATGAGAACCATGTGCTTGCTTGCCATCTAGCTAGAACTACAACATATGCATAGTCTAGGCTTTGTTCTAGATTAGTTACCTCTTATTTATATCTGCTCATGCTTTGTATCTACTCATGTCTATTCATCCTTATTCACAACCATCTTGCAACTAGAATCATGTTTCCTAATGGTTAGTCAGTCTAGATCCTGTGACCTTATTTTCATGGATTGATGAACCTTGTGGGAATACTCTAAGAGAAAAGCTTCCACTAATCCGTGCGCTTGTTGTTCAAACTGGCATGCTAATTGCCATCAACAAGTTTTTCTGTCGCCATTGCTAGGGAAACAGGTGATTAAGTTTTAGATTAACTTATGCATCTGTAAATATTTTTCTTGTTCATAATTTTCACATGAATATTTTTCTTATATATTATTGATCTTGTATAGCTCTCGTATATGTTTTTCTAACCCTAATATGAGATGGACTTGTGCCTCTCAAAAAAAACAAACAAATATTTTCTTTTGTTTTTGTGCATGGAAAAAAACTAATAAAAATTGCAGGCAAAATCATGTGAGCAGCTGCAACAGGAACATCAATAGTCAAGGACGAAGAACCATCTCCATCAAAGAATTCAGCCAAACCTCAACAACAAGTAGCAATGGGAGAACAGCAGCTCGAACACAAGCTTAGCGAGCTTTGAACACCGAACATCGATGATCTACCGATCCTGAACATAGCTAAAGCTGAAGTCACATTCAAGATCAACACTTCAATCATTGAGATGGTGTAGCACAATCCATTCACTCGTAAGGAGGATGCCAAACTACATTTGCAGTCCTTCCTACATATTTGCAACACCATCGGATTGGACGGAGTCGACAACAATCAACTACGTGCAAGATGATTCCCGTACTCGCTGTTGGGCAAGGCACTTCAATTGTTTACATTCTGCAAGCATCAACGGTCAAGAATTGGGAGAGCCTGGTGCATGAATTTTTTGGGAATTGAAGACGATAAATGAGGTATGCCGCTATGTCAAATATTTTTAAGATTAACGTTTCTTGGAGATTTGTTTGTTCAAGCAACAGGTGTTGGAAGCGACCATGTCAAGAAAAGAGGGAAGATTGGAGAACCTCTCTACACAAAAGGAGATGATCTGGAGGTGATAAGGACTGGAGAAAACAATATTAGAAGTACCATGACACTATTAATCTTCTCTAGTGAGATGCTCAAGAACTTCTAATTGATAATGCAACCAAGAAAACTGCTCAGATCATCGACACAAAGCGCAAGAGCCTCCTCTAATCATGGCAACTTGGCTAAAGTAAGAATTATGGAGAACACGCATCATTGCCGTCATGGTACTCGCTGGTGCAGAAATGGTTATGACCTTGAAGCCAAAGGGTGCATGACATAATGCCTCGAAAGACCACAAGATTAAGATCATCAACATCTCCGGATCAATTCGCAAAGAAGCTTTTGTTGTCATCAAGATTTTGCATGACCTCAGAACAAAACAATAGAATATTTCTCGATATTAAGAAGCCCCATGATGTCTATGTTCCAATGAATCAAGAATCAAGGTAATTGGAGGTTCTTACAAGCGGTTATGGCCAAATCATTGAAGGTCGCCTGTCATGAAATCAAGAATCAAGGTAATCGGAGGTTCTGGACAGCACGCAGCGCTGAAATAAAATGGGCATAACTCTCTCATTTGAACTCCATTTTAGATGAATGTCTGTTCATTGAAAAAGTAATTTCATAAACTTTTCAATAGAGCTATATTTCGGTATAAGTTCTATTCTACATGCAGAGGAAAATCCATGAAGAAGAGGCAGCAGCAAGACAATGAGAACAAGATGGAGGAGATGAAAATGACAAAAATAAAGAGGACCTTGGGCATTGCTTTTATCAAGCGCACATGATCAAATTTAGAAGCTTAGAATATAAACAAAATCTCTAGAGCATTGGCAAATGAAGACACAAGTAGGCAACATTCAATGCATGGAGATGTTAGAAGCATATCATGATGAATTACAAAAGGTAACATCAAGATGCAAGGATGCTTTGAATTCTCATACTACTCACCAGGGAAGACACAGATTCTTCAGAATCAGATATCAAGCTTCACCCAGTACACTATGGAGACCATCTATGAAGCATTCGAGCGCTTCACTGTCCACATCGTAAATATCCAAGAGGGGACTTAGTTGTGAAGTTCTACGACAGGTTGACAACAGCTTCACGTGCAATCATCGATGCATCCACCGGAGGTTCCATTGTTGACCTCACTCCCACTCAGGCTAATGCTTTGATCAAGAAGGTTGGTAATAATGATGCCTGGGCATCGTCAGAAAACATCAAAAGGTATGCTAGAAGTGGAGCATGTTGGATCATCAACATCTTAGGTTGAACATTATTGTTGTGAACAATTTTTTGCCCATGATCAGAGATGTACAATAGAAGCAAATAGGATATTCAGAAGCTCCATCAAGACTTCTTTCCAACGCATCAAGAATCATCAAATTTGGAGATTTGTAGAAGGAGTTACGATAAAATCTTTCAACGCCACACGTTCTGAAATCAGCTCAAGACAGAACACAGTGCTGGAGTAAAAGGGGCGTAACTCACTAGTCTGGAGTCTGTTTCAGGTGAATGACTACTTGTTAGAAAGAGAATTTGATGTACTATTCAATGGAACAACAGTTTTGTACATGTTCTATTCTAGACATAGAGGAATTCAATAAAGAAGAGGTAGCAGCAAAGAATGGTGAAGAAGAATGAAAACATGGAGGCCAAGGTCGACCAGTTGATGAGAAGAATGGAGAAGCTAGATAAGAGCAGCCAGTTGCATAGCTCAGAGGAGAATGCAAGCTTGTAAAAAAATGGAAAAAGAGAAAATAAAAGAGAGAGAGAGGAAGAAGATTGCAGCACCACAACAGGATGTTGGGAAGAGCAGAAACCTAAAGGTCCAGCTATAAACAATAAACAAAGCAATTTGCGGGAGGCAACCTGAATGTCAAGTCAGGTAATAAGCTTTTGGGAGTACAACCCAATTTTATTTGAGTCATTTGAGTTTTGCTACACTAGTCACTTCTTGATCTTATGGATATTTTTGTCGAACACTTTGACGCATGATTTTTTTGCTTGGTCATTAACATTTTGTTTCTTTTCAAACCTTTTCAACCAAACCTGTAACATAACCCATCCTTTTTTTGTTTCTTTTTATCACCCATGAAAAATAGAACCAGAGGAGCTAAAAACCCCTCAGGCCGATCGGCCTGCTCCCACATGAGCCAATCGGCCTGGCTTGTTTTTGTGCATCCAGAGCCACATCTTTGAGTAGAGCCTGCGTATTATTTTTCATGATTTATTAGTATATACGATACGCATGCTGGGCTTGTGAAAAAATAGGACCAAAATCTCTTTTGGTATATGCTTATTGAAAATCCTGTTTTTCTTGTTAGAGTTTTCTAAGCCTTTTATTTTTGTTTCTTTCAAAATTCTCTCTCTTTTTCAGCCAAAATTAGGAACCCAATCCCATAACCATGCATGGGAAAAATTAAAGACTATTTAGTCCAATTCGATAGACTAAGTGTCTTTGATTTAACCTAAATTAATGTGATGAAGAATTCTTGATTTACATTGGTTTTTGACTATGAACTTCACCTCCGATTTACGTAATGGCTCGATGATTGCATTAAGCATGATTTTATTTTTAAAATCAAATCTGAATCTTCATGTTGAGAACAATAAAACCATGACCAAGTATTGATCATTTTGAGCCTTAGCTTTAGCATTTTGCTTTGCTTCCTCACATCGCCAAGAAACCCTGGCGTGCTCTCTGTTTATGCTCTTTGCAGGAATCATGAAAGTATTATTGAGCAAAGAAAATAGCAAGATGAAGAGAAAGTCCTTAATTGAAGGATCAACGCCAAACCATTCTTCAAGTTGATGTGAGGACATGATAAGGAAGAACAACAGCTGGGAAACGAACGGAATGTCCATTGGAGAAGGGAGAAGCGGACGAAATAAATTCACACTCATGGTTTGCATATCTTTCTCCCTTCCTCAGTTTTCATATCACAAGTTGTGGTAGTGTTATCATGTTTTCAATTTTGTTTTCTGCGTGTATATCGAATGAAATATGATGGATGTTGCATAAATTGACACTCATGGTTTACATATCTTTCTCCCTTCCTCAATTTAGTTTTCATCACATTGAGCTTAACTTCATATGATTAATATTGATTATGTTGTTTATGCCTTATGAAATATGATGGATGTTTCTGCCTTGTTGATTGTTGTATTTAGTTATGCATAGCTCGATATGTGCTCCATGAATATGATTTAAAATGAATTAAATGCCATCTAATTTTTGTGGAGGTTAAATGACTTTTACTAAGACCCATATAATTCTTGTTGCTATCTTGTTTAAATTTACTAAAGGCTTGTTTTTGTTTTCATGAAATAAATTCTTTATGCTGGTCACTTCAGTAATAATTCTTGCAAGAGCTCTATCCTATCCAAAGCCATATTTATACCTTCATGATAAACCTTAGATTGCAAGTTTATATTTCAGATGAATTGGATTAGGATTGATTTCTGTGGTATGAGACTTAGAAGCTGATCATTCATTTATGTAACTATTTCTTGCTAGCCTTTCTATCCATGCATTGTGACTTTTCTACACTGGAAATTTCACAAACCTCACTGAGCATCCAACAAAAACCCCAAATATCTTTTTATGACTACCCTCCTTGACCACAACCCAATATGAGTATGGAATAAATCCTCGACATCAATTCAGAAGATCCATTGGCACCTTTTCCTGATAAACAAGATTTGGAGGCCATCAGTTGTGTGCAGAATAAATATCGAAGGAAAAAGGGGAAAGATAGGGCCAGGCCAATCGGCCTGGATACCCTCAGGCCGATCGGCCTAGGTGCATCCCTACTCTGTAAGTTATAATTTTTGGCGTGGAGGACCTCCCTAAAGAATCAAATATTTTGCTGCAGAAGACCCAAAAGTTTTATACTTACGTCAGCAGTCATTTCATTCTCTCTTTCATGCTCGAGGACGAGCATCATTCAAGCATGGGGGATGGAGTCATCGTATTATCTCTAACTAAATCTGAGTAAGTATTATGTTGCAAAAAGTTTTGAGGAGGCCAAAAGAAAGAAAGAAAAAGAAAAAAAATGAGATGAGAAAAAGAAGAAAAAGAGCAACACAAATAAAGAAAAAAAAGAGAAGAAGAAAATGAGAATTAAAATTCTCCTCTGTTCTTTAAGCTCCATAAGATTTCCAATGCCCTGAATGATAGTCCATACTCATTTTCCAACCATGTGCAATCCAATAACGAGGACATCATTTGTGCCTCAGGATCATTCATTTGGTACTTGCACATGTCCACCTATCTAAAAAGTGTGTGTTGCATTCTCTTCCTCTCCATAAGCAATTATTTCTCCATGACCTTTTTAACAAGTCTCAATAAATCTAGTAGAAGTTTTCTTTGGTTTGATAATATTCTGAATATAATACTTTGCTAGGACTGTTTTTACCAACCAAGCTCCAGATAAAGCCTTCAACCTATTTATATGAGTAGAATAGGTAGACAATACTCTAGCACATGCTTTGAGAGACTTGATGAGCTGAGAGTTTCCAATGAGTAATTGCAAGAATTTTGTTGCTGATGTTGATCTAGCTCCTTTTTGAAAATTGTGCTCTATTGAAAGAAAAGTTTTGAACTTGATTGAAATTTGAGAGCACTGTTTATAATTCTTTGTGGCTTGTTCATCATTGAAAAATGTCTATCCTCCATAATAATAAGCTGGATACAACTTGAATACTAATTGAATATCTAAATGGAGCACCATGTCTTGCTATGTATGATTAAGTGCAGGGTTAACACTGAAGGGCAAGGCTGATTTCTATTGAGGACTTGCTTGAGGACGAGCAATGTTTAAGCATGGGGGGATTGTTGACACTCGTTATTTACACACTTTTACCCCTGTTTATCTCATATTGGCATACAAATGATATCATAAATATTGATCATACTCAATAATCAGGCCATTTTCACATAAGCATTGTATTTTGGAGGATATTTTGTTTTTGCAAGAAATTAGACTTAATTGGAGCATAATTGGATGAGGCTCAGGACAAGCAACAACCAGAGAAAGACAAAGACCAGAGGCCCCCCAAAGGACCTAGGCCGGTCGGCCTATGGAGCCTAGGCTGATTGGCCTAGGGTCCCCTGGGCCCTGTTCATGTTCATTTTCGGAGAGGACTCCTCCAAGAATACTTAGGAGCTAAGTTTCACAGGATTTGGCAAGTTCACTTTGGGATCAAAGATGGAAGCAAGCAGGACTTTGAAAAGATATCAAGATCCATCGTTACGGCGAGGCTATTGACGTGCCCAGACCGCATGCAAGTAAAAATAAGTTTCCAAAATATTAGAGAAAACTTGGCGATGAAGCTGGACACGATATGGTAAAAGGAAGGGCCAGGACGATCGGCCTAGGCCTTTCCCTCGACCAATTGACTTGGCTTTTGGGTGACGGCCTCTCCAGACTATAAATACCCTGATATTTCATCGAGCACGCATATTGGATTGATGATTCAAAGTAGAAGGAGCCGAGGAACTTGAGGGACAACCATCGATAGAGAGCTGAGGGACATGCAGTTGTCCGAAGGCTAGCTTAGGCTAGGCTCTGTTTGGCGTGATCACCCTGAGAAGATTCACGCCGGAGTTCTAGAGCTAGGATTCACAAGTCGAGGGCATGGCCTTGGTGGAGATCTTGTGATGAACAATCATTCATGGTGAAGTAATAGATTGGTTCTGATTTAAATGCGATCTATATATCTCCTTTTATGATTTCTTCTATTATGAGTTTGCTTATTTCAACCTATTTACGTAGTAGATTGCATATGGTGTTCTTGTAGTCATGGTGACTAGAATTGCATGCTTGATCTATCATAACATCTAGACATGTGCTTTATGTTCGTGCCCTTGGACTGCTTCTGCTAATAGGCAGGATCGTGGTAGGATCTGATGCTGTGTAAGGTGAGGGTTTTTGGGAGTCAGGCCGGAGGTGGTGGTTTAAATATGCTTTGAATGAGAACTATGTGTTTGCTTGCCATCTAGATAGAACTACAACATATGCATAGTCTAGGCTTTGCTCTAGATGTGTTACTGCTTGTTCATATATGCTCATGCTTCGTATCTACTCGTATCTATTCATCCTTATTCACAATCATCTTGCAACTAGAATCATGTTTCCTGATGCTTAGTTAGTTAGATCCTGTGACCTTGTTTCCATGGATGATAAATCTTGGGGGAATACTCTAAGGGAAAAGCTACAACTGATCCGTACATTTGTGGTTCAAACTAACGTGCTAACTGGCGTCAACACACTTGCTCTCCAACATGGCCCCATCCATTGTTCATGTCAAGTCTGATGCTGGGGAGCTAACTGCCTAAGTCTAAGTAGCTTATAACTCAAAAGTGTAACCAAACTGAAAAGACTCGCACGCGCCCATGTCTACCACTTTAGCTCACCGGCTTTCTGTTGCGCTATTCTCCCTAACTAGTAAAATAATCCAACTCAAATCTCATCCCAGCCGGACCACGCGGTGCTTGCCAAGGCCCCGCGACTCGCAATGTCCTCCGCTTCCGTACTAGCCTGCCTTGCCTTAGCTTTCTCCGTTGCTCCCTATCGCTTCTAACATCCAGTTAAACAGACAACGCAACGCGCAATGCACTCCCTAGCTGCCTTGCTCGCTAACTTGCACGCCAGGATGTCGTCCATGCATGCGTTCACCTCCCAATGGTGCATCATACCACCACCAGATCTTCTACATCAGGTGGCTCAACATGCTAGGTGCGGCCGCCATACTAGCTTTTTCCACCACGATTCCACTCTCGGAGATCGCCTTCATGGTGCTCCTTCTCCCATACCTCGTCGCCTTCTCCAAGTTGAACTCCCAAAGCGTCCGGGCAAGCCCAACCTAATCTCGCCCATCTTCCCAGCCTCAACAGGCGGCTCCACCTCATGGTGCACACAACAGTAGGCTTCGTCATCCCAGCGCTCTACATCCTCGACGGCCTTCGTGCTAGGGACACGGTTGGCATCGCTGCCACAGCAACACACGCGTTCCTCCTCTCCATGAATAGGTATTCACCGGGCTGCGGGATGGCAGGGCACGTTCTCACTCCCTATAAGATCTGTGGTGCAGCGTCCACTGACGGGGCCGCCGTTGGGCCAGCTGAGGTCGGCATTCCAGCACACATGCTCCGTGGGATGGAACCGATAGCTCATCGTGGAGGTCGCTGCTGCCCTTCGTGGGGTTTGCAACCTATGGCAGGAGGGTGACTGAGATGGTGGCGCAGCCAGCGGATTTTGTCATGTAGGTTGCAGCTGCCAACGCGTGCACTATGCACATTTTGACATCTCTCCGCCATTCACGATGCGTGCACGGTGCGCGTGCTTCTGCATGACAATGAGGACACCGAGAGCGGCAACGGCGCGCGAGAGCGGCTAGAGTTCTGATTTCTGCCATAGGGACACCCGTCATCGAAGTTATGAGTTCTGGCATGGACACCCGGGGACGAGGAGAGAGAGGGAGGCAGGCACAAGTGGTGGTTGATGGGGAGAGCCGTGGACAGGTAGAGAGAGGGAGCTTGATGCTGGCAGTTGTGCGACGAAGGAGGAAGGGCAGCAGCGCAGGTGAGGAAGAAATAGCGATGGATCACATGATAAAAGCGATGGACCACTGGATTGCGAGTTCACTTAGAAAAAATCTAAAACTTTTACGCAAAATGTGGTTGACGGTTGGAAGAAGCACGTTGCCCTTTTATAGTAAGGAAAGATTAATGAAAACATACAAGTTTCCTCCTCAGCAACAGATGACAAGCAACGTTCCGTATTTGGATTTCTCCAACACAAAAAAATCTTCTTCCAATCATTAAGAATACTTAAGGTTTTGGCTCTGATGGAGGGAGAGCACCGTTCGTAGGCACGTCGTCACGTGTTGCAGCTGGGCCTATCATCCCTTCCCGCGAGAGCAAGAACCCAGCCGCGTGGCCAGCCAAGACGGCTAGGAAGACCCCGCCGTTAAAGGACATGACGGCCAGCATCACCAAGTACGAGAGACCCATCTTCACTGCGTGTATCCCCGTCATCAGCAGGGCTCCCAACGCGTTGGAGCCACGGCTGCGACGGGAGAGGCCACGGGACGCTGCCGAGAGCACCTCGACGAGAGCAGCGAGCACAGCCGCGACTAGGACACAAAGGACATACATGCCGACCCCATCACGGTCGCCTGGCCAGTTGGAGAAGAGCACCTGCACCCGGTGGCCCCAGAAGAAGGCCATGCGCATCGCGGGCATGTCCATGTTCTGTTCTGCAGGCGGCGGCCCCATTGGCATCGGCGGCATCGGCATCGAGCTTTCTTGGCAATTGCTGCCGTAGTAGAGTGACTGTTATTTGCTATAGCTACCAGGTAGCTAGTGAGCACTTGACAGCATGCTGTAAATAAGAAGTGTTGCTGCCAGCCTGCTACGAGTTGGGGAAACTGGAAGCGTCAAGTCCTATGAAATGGAAAGAGAAGGGATGACAACAAGAAAGAGGAACAGACAAGCAAAGTTCTTAGTTTTGTGGTGTGTTTACTGCTTAGCATAGATACATACACTGGGGATATGACGGAGAAAAAGAGGCACTGTTTTGTCCTGGAGCTCAGTGGCGCTGAGTTTAAGCTGGGTAGACGGGGTCAAATAAAAATATACAGATAATAATTCCCGGGGCCCCAATTTGTCATTAATTTGAAGTGTTCGTTCGGATTATAGGACGGCGGGCATATCGAGGCAAAGCAACAGAGGCCCAAAAATTAATGAAACCGGCCTTGGTGCTGATCTCAAACGAATTTCATACTGAAGAGATTTAGGTTACAATGGAAACAATGTTCACTTCTCAACTGAAAAAGTTATCTCCCTTTCCAATGGGGTAGGACTCCCTTTTACAGTGACATTTGGCCTACTTTACATTTCAAAAAATATTCTCATTTAACCACTACATTCTTGAATATGACGTACATAAAGGTCCTTAGGGAACACGTGTACAAATTGAACTTCTCCACGTGTTCAATTTTCTCGCGCCTTCTGCCTGCTAGCCTTGGGACTTCATCTGCATCCTGAGCTGACCGGCCAGCCTCGAGGCGCCAACTTCACAATGCCTCGATGAAACAACTAGCCTTGAGTGGTGTTGTTGCATATCCATTCCTGCACAAAAGCCAACACACAATAAACCGCGACTCGAGGGTTAGTTTCAGAGAGATGAGTCATCATTGTTACCATTCCTTAACCTCGAAGCATCCTTGTGATTGAAAACATGTGAGGGTTCGAAACTTGTATTGAGGAGCATTTCCATGCCTCTATGGAATATGCAAGGTTACGGCGTTCCATGCTCCTTGTTGCCAGTACGCAACTTGCGAGGTTAAGTCTCCGAAGCCAAAACTTGACATTCGAGGGTACTTAGTTTTTTGGCGATCCCCTACAGTAGCGCCTCGAGGGTGAGGGCTGACTCCGACGGGCTGAACCCTCAAACTTTGAGATCGCCTTACCAAAGACATCACCCTTGAACATTGGATGAGAAATGAGCCAATGGTAACAGTGGATTCCTTATGTGTCATTTTTTAATTGGATGTCGCTTCGGCTTCGGGTCGCGGTTCGAGGCGCCCTGTCACGCCCGATAGTTACCCTATAAAAGGCGAGGGCAGGGGTCTCTCGAGGCTATCCTTGCACTTCGCTGAGAGCTCCTTCTTGGTGATTTTAGCGCTTTAAGATTCGTGCTTACCCTCACGGTCTTTACTGCCTCGAAGGTAATATTGTTTTGATTTATTTTGTTTTATTCTTTCGCTCTTTATTTGTTTCCTTGTCCTTAAGTTTTATTTATTCTTTTTTTCTTTTTTGTCACCTGGCTCGTATGAAGCAGACTGTGAGGCTAATGACATCTGAAGGGAAGAGCAATCGAGGCTGCATGAGCTGGAGGCTTCTTCTAGTGCTGATAGTGAGGGGGAAGACTTATCCAACGTTGAAGCCGATCCCTCGGAGCTCATGGATGGCAAAGAGACTTTTGAGTCACCACTTCGTTTTAGTACTTCACTTGTTTCCCAGAGCATAATTAATTTTTATGTTAGCAAGGGTTACTTTTTTGAAGGAGGTCCGAGGCCGCCTGGTGAAGAAATTATTCCAGATCCTCAACTTGACGAGGCTGTTGGTTTCCTATATTTTTTTACAGCCAGCTTGAGATTCCCATGCAATAAGATGTTGCCTCAGATTTTAGATAGGTACGGAGCTAAGCTTCATCAGCTTACTCCAAATGCCTTTGTGACTCTTCCAAAGTTCTTCTAGGCTATTCGTACTTTTGGTAGGGTGATTGATGTGGATGGCTTTGCGAGGTTTTTTTGAACTTCACATATAGAAAAAGAGGGTTTAGTTCGATGATGATGAACAGGTGTTTGAGACTCATTTTGGTCGTTGCACATTCACAACCCGAAGTAAGAATGAGAATAAGAAAATCTATAGGGTCGAGCTTTCTTCTGCCCAAAAGAATAGATGGGATGACGAGTGGCTTTCTTACTGGTTCTACATTACAGTTGACATACCCCAAGCTTCTCGTAGCACAACTTTTTATCCTTTTTACAGCACTATGTCTCCTCTGAACATCGTTACAGTTCCCTATTTTGGAAGGACAAAGAGCTTCAGAAACTGCAAGGATGCTTTTGTACTCGCTTGCTCAGTTATTACTGAACGTGACCTGGTCGGGGAGTTTCTTGCTGCGGACATTTGGCCTCTTTCTCAAGGATGGGTGCCTAAGGAAATAAAGATGGAAACTGTTGCCTGGTATCATAAGCCAGTTCCTTACCCTTGTTTTGGTGTTAAATTTCCAGAAGGGATGAATGGTGGTCCTGTTGTGGAAGAGCTTGAAAGGCGCGCGGTTGAGATCCTCGAGCCTTACCATGAGAATGAATACCTGTCAGATCGTGACATAGGGAGTTTGTGTCAACCGAGTATTTTTTGAAATTGGAGTGACTCTGGAACCCCGTGCTAAACCTCATAAGCCCTCGAAGCGGATGCGTGCGCCTAGTATGACTGGCTCTAAGGTCATTGGCGGTAATGGTGGCAAAGGGAAAAAGAAGAAAACTGTTGAAGATGTGCCTGCTCTATCGATTGTTGAGGTTGGGAAGAGGTCCAAGACCCCGAGCCTTGAAGCTGTTAAAAGGAAAAATCTTCTTGGGCAAGGTTCTTCCAGTGAGCAGAAGTTATGTTCTGCGGACAAGAAAGTGGACACAGCCAAGAGTTCAAAGTCTTTATCCCACAAACCCGAGGCTAAAATCGTTGGCTCAAAATCTGAGCTCGAAGCAGCTGGGGCCTTGGCTGGTTTGAAACTAAAAAAGGTTGGCAAGAAGTCTGGTGTGAGAATTGTGGATGCTCTGGAGGACGATGATGGCAAAGTTGACTTCTTGGATGATAATTTGTCTCTTGCTTCGCCTTTGCGAGGTTTGCTTGAGGATAAAGTTTGTAATGTCTCTGTTGAGAAAGATTTGAGATCCGAGGGTGCGGGAACTATGGACGCAACTATCAGTATTCCGCTGGTTATTCCTGAAGTAAAACAAGCCCCTGAGCAAGTGCTGCCTTGTCACGCAGGTAATCCTGATGGTATAAACCCGGCTAGTCTTAGCTTTGCGGATCTTAGCGGAGCTTGCTCTAATTTCTAATGGACTTGCAAAACACAGTTGGTGCAGCTGGGGAATCCTATCGTGAACCCTCGTATCTTCTGTCGTGACCTTCAGGCTATGTTGGATTATAATAAGTCTTTCAACACCGATCTGAAAGAGCAACTACTAGCCGTTCACATTCCTGGCGTAGGTGAGGACGATGATCCGTTCAATCCTCCACTGCTATGGAGATTGCCGGACTCACTTCGGGTTGTAGGTGAGATGGCGGAAGCGGTTTTGAAGAACAAGCCAAAAGATGGTGTTTCTTCCAAGGTTCTTGAGGAGGGTGAACTTCCCAAGGGAACAGAGGCTACTGTTAAAGACCCTCAGAGCATTAAAGTTCTCGCTCCAAGTGACTCTCGGGGTAGCTTCTTCGATCCTGAGGGTTAGTCTTTTATCTTTATTGTTGCACTCTTGTTTTTCTTGCACTGTTTGCTTATACCTTTCCACGACTCTGCAGAATATGAACGATCTCTTTGTTGTTATAGCCCCGATCACTTAGCGAGGATCACTGCTACACTAGGCTGCAAGGTAAAATTTTCAGCTCTCTCTCTCTTTTTAGAATTGCGAAGTTTTTGTAAACTTTTTATTTTTAGCATAATCTAAGATATTTTCTTTTGCAGGCTGTAATAGCTGGGAAAGTAGCTGTTGACAAGCTTCAGGACAATGAAAAAGCTATGGTTGAACGTAGTACTAAAATTCTTGAGCTTCAGACCGAGGTTGCTCGTTTGCAGAAGGAGAACTCCACGTTGACTGTCATCAGGTCTTTGCTGTCGGAGGAAAATGCTGAGCTAAAGTCTTTTGGTGACGACGTGTAGTGATCTAGCCGCAAAGGTTGAGGCCCTAGAGAAAAAAATCTGGCGACAATCTTGGAGTTTTGGAAAAGCTTTGTGCGACAGTGGAGAGAGATTCTTTAACCATTAATGTGGTGGATCCAGCTCGGATTAGCTTGATTAAAGCATGGTTAAGTCGCCTAACACGCGACACTCATGCCTTAGTCAAGTTAACACGAAGCGCCGTCGGAATTCATCCGATTTGACCACTTAACAGGATTGAGTTAGCAAACTCACACGAAGGTGAGCGGTTCCAGAGAATACAACAGGTCCACTGAGCTAAACAAATTTGACCATTTAGTTCAACATCAAAACAAAAATCGGAGTTTTACAAGGTTCAAAAGCAGCGGAAAGATAAAACAGCGGAAGCTACTCGTCGGGGTCGGACGTCCTTGATGAGGACGATCAGGACATCAGTGATCCCCTTCCTTGCCGTTCAAGGAGGGATCCCACTCGACCGTCCAACCCAGAGGGAGCTGGGGCAGCCAAGTGCCAACAGGAACAAGCTCTGGAGCGGCAACTTCACCTGAAAATAAAGCCACAAACAAGGCTGAGCTGCTAAGCTCAACAAGACTTAACCGACCAGTGGTAAACTACTCCACCACTTCTAGACATGCAAGGCTCCTCGGCTGAGGGGTTTTGTTTGCCAACAGCGACTACAGTGGGTCCTTGCTTTCAAGTTTTAGCTCAAGTTCTAAGTTCATTAACCAGTCTATGTTGGCAACTTACTCTAAACAACCATAGTTTTCCAACAACAAAGTATAGAACAAGCATCGGGTTCATAGCATCATCATGTTTCATCTTTTTACTCAGTGTAGCATAGCGATCAAGCAGTCTCAAACTGTGAGAGGCAGACGAATCGATTCGAGTTTCTTAACCATGCATGGCGAACCTAATCTCACGACATCCACGCACCACAAAGGTCGCTTCCTGTGTCGTCCGTCCCCATCAATTCCCAGGCACGTGTCAGGTCCAAACTTCCCTTGGCATGCAATGCTCCACAGTCCCGGTCTCTACCGTACTGTGACCGCACTTGCACCCACATGATGCACCATGGGAACCTCGTTCCAGGGACAGCAGGGGTATAAGCCACGCCCTAGTTCAATCAGGTACTAGGCTTGCCTTCAAGTGGAGGGGAGGGAAACTGGTCCTCAGAGGGTTCTGCTGCAGCTCCTGCGGTCGGCGGCTCAGCTACTGCTCCGTCTTCTGGCACCGGGTGCAGTTCGTAGACGCCGTCGGCGAGATTTAACTCTACACGAATGCAAATGCAGGAGTTAGCACTTAGAGGGTTATTTCAACAGCAACACTTGCATGTTTTAGCCCAGAAACTTTTAGCAAAAGTTACGGAAAAAGTGTGGAGGTTCAAGCTTCAGTGGATAAAGAACAGGACCAAGGGTCGGGTTGGAAGAAACTCATGATCTGACCCTTAGACTAGAGGAATAGCTATGCTAGGGGTCCTCAGACTTAACGCAGAGCAGTCCCTAATTTTTACACATATACCATCGGGTCAAGGAAAAAGATACAGCCGAGTCCTCGGGCGAGGCGGAAAAGGGTCGGCGAAACAGACAGGGTCGGGCGAGACGGAAAAGGGGTCGGACGAACAGAGAGGGTCGGGCGAGACGGAGAAGGGGTCGGATGAACAGAGAGGGTCGGGCGAGATGGAAAAGGGGTCGGACGAACAGAGAGGGTCGGGCGAGACGGAAAAGGGGTCGGCAGCTTACCTTCGGTTTATAGGTGAAGCTTTGGGATCGGGAAGGAGCGGACTTGGGCAGCGGCGATGTCCGGCGGTACTCCGGCGGCAGCGGTGCTTCTTGTGGACAACAAGCAAGCTCTAGCACAGCGCGGAGGAGTAAGCGGCTAGGTGGATTGGGAAAGGCGGGTGTTGAGCGGAGAGGAGAGTTCCTCAGGAACTTAGGTGGCAGCACTCGAGCACGAAATAGAGGAACAAGGCGGTAAGGTAGCGATGGCGAAGGGAACTCCGGTAGGACTCGGGCGTTCCCTTTTATAGCTGCGCGGGAAGAGAGAGAGCTGGAGCAGCACGAAGACCAGGAAGAAAAAGAATGGAGTGCGCTGCCATGGCGGCGATTGAGCAGCGATGGGCGGTGGAACAGGACTTCGGAGATGATGCCTTCGGCTATTGGGCACTGGAGACAGGGCGGCGCAGGCGCGGTTTTGCCGGTGGTTGCGGTTTGGCGGAGGTGGGCGTCGTCATGCGGCGGATCTGATGGGTGTGACAGGAGGAACGGCGCTACAAGCGAGGTTGCAACCGGTGAAAAGATAGGCGGGCTGCGGCTGCGCGGGTGAGCGCGAAATGGCGGTCTGCCGGGGCACAGTTCTGACAAGGCAGAAAAGGAGCTGTTGCGGCCGGGGTCGGGATTGGGGACGGAGGAAATGTCGCGTCGCGGAGTCCGGGGCGGCGCGACTGTGGAGAGGCGGCGGAAAAATCGGAAGGCATCGGGCCTTGCAGCCGGGGGTCCAGCGCGGTGATGATGGGCGCGAGCCGTGAGGTGGTCTGATGCAGCAGGCGGCAAGGTTCTGCCACAGCGGTGACGGAGCACCAAGGCGCAACCGGCGAGGGCGCGAGCGAGACGGGACGCTGCAGAAAGGTTGCAGAGGGGCTTCCACTGCGATTGGGGAGGAAGGCGCGGGAATCCATCTGGTCGCGGCTGGCGACTAGGCGGAGCGGCGGGGGTCGGAGGAGTTGAGCCATGCGGCGGGGGAACTCTGAAGTGGTGCAGGCCGCTCGAGTGTGTCTGTCTCGGGAGATCTGGGAAAAGATTTACGGGTCCACCCATCAGTCTTGGTTTCTCCTCTGCCCAAGATTGAAGGGGACACTGTTGGCGAGACTTAGAAGGAACCGGCGGGGTGGGTTGGGGTCTTCAGGGGTCGGAGCTGGGAACCGGCGGAGAGGGGTCGGGTTCTCAGGGGTCGGGACCGGAACTGGAGATTGAGCACTTAAGCTTGGGGGAGCTGAGTCAGCGGGATTAGGGACTCGGATTAAGATTAACTTGAAAGATTCAACCAGGGTCGTTACAGCCTACCCCCTTAAAAAGAATCTCGTCCCGAGATTCGGGTGTAGGGGTAACCAGTGGGGGTGTGCAGTCCTTACCTCCTTGGTTGGAAAGAAAACCTTGGAAATGCTTGTTCAGATACTCTTCTGTTTCCCAGGTTGCTTCTTCTTCTGTGTGGTTGTTCCATAGTATCTTGTACATTTTCACCACTTGTCGTCGGGTATGCCTCTCCTTGCGGTCAAGAACTTTGGCCGGGTACTCAGCGTAGGTCAGGTCGGGCTCGATTTGAAGTTGATCCTGTCCCAAGATCTTAGTTGGGACTTGGACACATTTCTTCAGCTGGGAGACATGGAAAACATCATGTATGGCCGAAAGCTGTTCAGGACGTTGGATTCGGTAAGCAACGGGTCCACAAATTTCCACAATCTCATAAGGGCCAATGTAACGGGGAGCCATTTTTTCTTTTACTCCAAACCGTTGCACTCCTTTGGTCGGGGAGACTCGAATATACACATGATCACCAATATCAAACTGCAGGGGTCTTCTTCTCCTGTCGGAGTAACTCTTCTATCGAGATTGGGTGGCCTTGAGATTCGCTTGAATTACCTTCACTTGTTCTTCTGCTTCTACCACTAAGTCAGGGCCATAGGTCTGTCTTTCGCAAATTTGTGACCAATTCAGCGGCGTCCGACATTTCCGACCATATAGGGCTTCAAATGGTGCCATCTTCAAGCTAGTCTGGTAGCTATTATTATAGGAGAACTCTGCCAATGGTAAGCACTTATCCCAATTTTTGTCATAATGGATGACACAAGCTCTCAACATGTCTTCAAGGATTTGCTTTACCCTTTCGGTCTGACCATCGGTTTGGGGGTGGTAAGTCGAGCTATGAATGAGCTTGGTGCCCAGTGATGCTTGTAGCTGTTCCCAAAAACGCGCTACAAACTGAACTCCTCGATCAGAGATGATCGTCCTAGGCACACCGTGCAGGGAAATAATGCGGTCAAGATACAACTCCGCATACTTCTTGGCCGTGTAGGTGGTGTGGACAGGAAGGAATTGGGCAGACTTGGTCAGGCGGTCCACTATAACCCAAATGGAATCATGTTGCGGTGATGTAAGGGGCAGTCCAACAATGAAATCCATGCTGATATCTTCCCATTTCCAGGAGGGAATAGGCAGGGGCTGCAGGGTACCCGCTACCTTTAAATGGCTGGCTTTGACACGTTGACAAGTGTCACATTCTGAAACATACCGTGCAATCTCTAGCTTCATTCCACTCCACCAGAAGATTTGGCGGAGATAATGATACATCTTATTGCTGCCAGGATGGATTGAGAACTTGGAAAGATGAGCCTCACTAGGAGTTGCTTTCTCAGATTGGGGTCGGATGGTACAACAAGTCTATTCTCATAGTACACTCTCCCATTCTCATCCTGTCGGAATTGCTTATACCCTTCATCCTTCCATGAAATCTTCCTTTTGATTTGCCTTACTTCCTCATCCTCTAATTCTGCTGACCCAATTCGGTCCTCCAAAGCAAACTCAAGGGAGATGTGACTGAGGGTTCCACGGGAAACGATTTCCAACTTAAGTTTTCCCATCTCATGACACAGAGTCTCGGTGAAGTTGGTTTCCGACAAGCAATTGCAAAGGGTCTTGCGGCTAAGAGCATCTGCCACCATGTTGGCCTTGCCGGGGTGATAATGTACTTCCAAGTCATAATCCTTTATCAACTCCAACCATCTCCTTTGGCGCATTTTGAGGTCGGCTTGAGTGAAGATATACTTGAGGCTCTTGTGATCCGTGTAGATGTTGCAGTGGATGCCCATCAGATAGTGCCTCCATATCTTTAAGGCATGAATCACGACTGCCAACTCAAGATCATGGGTCGGGTAGTTCAGCTCGTGAGGTCGTAACGCCCGTGAGGCATAAGCAATGACTCGGTGGTCTTGCATAAGAACACACCCAAGTCTAGTGCCAGAGGCGTCACAGTACACGTCAAACGGTCTAGAAGGGTCGGGTTGAGCCAAAACCGGGGCTGAGGTCAGCAAATGCTTCAGGGTCTTGAAGGCTTCTTCATACTTGTCGTTCCACACAAATTTGACCTCTTTCTTTAGCAGCTCAGTCATCGGCTTAGCTATCTTGGAGAAATCCGGTATGAAGCGCTGATAGTAGCTTGCCAATCCAAGAAAACTTTGGATCTGATGAACTGAAGTGGGAGGCTTCCAGTCCATGACTTCCTGTACCTTGCTGGGGTCAACTACTATGCCATCTCGAGAGATAGTGTGTCCCAAGAACTTGACACTATCTAACCAAAATTCACACTTGGAGAACTTGGCATAAAACTAATGATCTCTCAACCATTGAAGAACCACATGAAGATGATCAGCATGTTCTTCTTCGTTCTTCGAGTACACTAGGATATCATCAATGAACACCACCACAAACTTGTCCAACTCAGGCATGAACACCGAATTTATGAGATACATGAAATAGGTGGGTGCATTGGTGAGTCCAAAAGACATAACCAGGTACTCATAGAGTCCATATCTGGTGGAGAAGGCAGTCTTGGGAATGTCACAGGGTCGGATCTTGATTTGGTGATAACCGGAACGAAGATCTATCTTGGAGAATACTCTTGCTCCAGATAACTGATCAAACAGATCATCAATGCGGGGAAGGGGATACTTGTTGTTGACAGTCAATGCATTGAGGGGTCGGTAGTCCACACACATGCGTAGACTCTCATCCTTCTTCTTCACAAACAGGGCTGGGCAACCCCAAGGTGAAGTGCTGGGTCGGATAAAGCCTTTTTCCAACAAATTCTCCAACTGGGTTTTTAACTCGGCCAGCTCAGCGGGCGGCATCCGGTAAGGCCTTATGGAGATAGGGGCGGTGCTGGGGATCAACTCTATGGAAAACTCCACATCTCTATCGGGCGGCATGCCCGACAAGTCATCGGGAAACACATCGAGGTACTCACAGACTACAGGGATGTCCTTCGGTTGGGTCTCAATTGCGGGATACGCACAAGAATTCACATCTTATTGGCGAGGTAATTGGATAACAGAGGGGCCTTGGTGGGGTGAGTTGACATGGATAGCTCGGGCTGGAACATTTAGCACAACTTGGTGTCTGGTCATCCAATCCATCCCTAGAATGACATCAATCCCCTCTAGATCGAGAATAACAATATTCTCCTTAACAAGGATTCGGCCTAGCTGGATAGGCACATTGACACTCATCCTATCAGATGTGATTATTCCACCCGAGGTGGATATCCTAAAAGACCCTCTTGTTTGACATTCCTGTAACCCACACTTGTCGCGGGTCTTTCTTCCGATAAAACTATGTGAGGCTCCTGAGTCAAACAAAACCAAAGCTGAAAAACTGTGAATCAGAAAGGTACCCGTCATTATCAGCGCACCTTCAGGAAGCTCTGCTGCATTGGTGAAGTTCAGCCGACCTTGGCGAACTTGCATCTTGGGCCTCTTCCCTTTGTTGAGCATCGCATTGCTCTGCCCTGGGCGCTGATTCTGATTTCTGGGGCAGTCCTTGGCGAAATGCCCCACATTGCCGCAGGTGAAGCAGCGGTTACCATTTGCAGGGCGCGGTGGTAGCGGTGGGGTCGGCCGCGGAGCCTGAGGTTGAAATCCTGGATAACGAAGTGCTGCTGCTGGTGGGGGTCGGGCAACCCATCTTCCTGACTACTGGGGTTGACTGGGCGCCTGGGGTGGAACCATTCTGAACCTTCGAGCGGGGTAATGCCACGAAGGCTTTTCTCTTCTGGTCGGCTTTGAGAGCATGCATGCAGTCCTCTTGTGAGATGGCCAAGTTGACCAACTCATTGTACGTATCCACCCTTATCGGATTTAACCTTTCCCTGAGCTCCAGGCTCAGCCCTCGGCGGAACCTGTCCTGCTTCTTCTCATCTGTGTCCGCATGGTACCCAGCGTACCGGCACAGATCATTGAAAGCTTGCGCATAGTGCAGGACATCTCGATTTCCCTAGGTAAGGGCCAGGAACTCGTTGAGCTTACGCTCCAGGAGACCTTCCGGAATGTGATGCCCTCTGAACGCGGTCTTGAACTCGTTCTAGCTGACAGCATGGTCAGCCGGCAACATAGCATGGTAGTGATCCCACCAAAGCCGGGCGGAACCACGCAGCTGTTGAGCCGCAAACCGGGCTTTGTTATGGTCGAGGCACGGGGCGGTGAGGAGCTCGAACTTGGATTCAATCGTACGAACCCAAGCGTCGGCGTCGAGCGGGTCTTGTGTCTTTTGGAACAAAGGAGGCTGCATGCTCAAGAAGTCCTCATAACGAGCAACTTGGGGTTGTTGATGGGCTCTCCCTCCATGGGGCTGCTGTTGCTGTTGCCCTTGTACGATGTGCCTTAGCAGCTCGGTTTGAGCCGCTAAGATCGCCTCCAACGAAGGCGGGGGTGGGGGCGGGGGAAGATCCTGCCTCTGCTCACTGTTGCTGGGCACAAAGCCAGATCTGGTGTGATGCGCCATCTGCAAGAGTCAACATCCCATTAATTCCATAACCTCAGAAGTATTCCAATTATGTGGGAACGCATATGTTAAATCTGCAAATGCGACTCTTTGCCGATAAGGCGACACAACCACAACTCTTATTAAGGAGATACACACTTCCTCTTGCCATCTTAGTTAGCAACTATCTTAGTTCTGCACACAACTTTGGGCGAACCATAACCATATCCCAGGAGTTCCACTATATCCGACCTTAGGCCAAGGGGTCGGGCTAAGCGAAACAGCACAAGAAGGGGTCGGGCGGGGCAGAGAACTACCTCGAGGGGTCAGGCTAAGCGAAACAACACAAGAAGGGGTCGGGCGAGGCGGAGAACTGCCTCGAGGGGTCGGGCTAAGTGAAACAGCACAAGAACGGGTCGGGCGAGGCGGAGAACTGCCTCGAGGGGTCGGGCTAAGCGAAACAGCACAAGAAGGGGTCGGGCGAGGCGGAGAACTGCCTCGAGGGGTCGGGCGCGTCCGACCTCGTGACCCGAGGTCGGCCAAACTCTGGACAGACCCTCAGAAAATGGGTGGGGGGGGGGGGTCGTAGCACAAACTCACACAACCTGGCATCCCAAGCGTGTCGCAAAAGAGTCAAAGGTCAAGCTAAGCTCTGACTTCACTGAGGCCATTAAATTGCTTGTCTTAAAACACAGGAGGAATACTCAACTCAAGGCTAACCTATTACATCACTATCCAAAACTTAGGTTGCCGAGGAGTATAACAAAAGATGAGATCCTTACAGCTCCCGACCTATGAGGGAACACTGTGAGTTGGAGAAGGGGCGTCGCCATCCTCAATATCCATGCTGGATGCTCCCATGACCTCCTCAGGGTCTTCTTGCTCGTCCAATTGCATCTAAAGGGCATGCATGGCATCGAGCTCGGCGTGGTGCTCGTCCAGATGAGCATTAGCAACTTCTAGCTCCATCTCGACCTCCATCTTTTCTTCGGACAGCTCGATCATGCCATCCACCAGGTCCTTTACTTCTCCCTCAAGTTCGGAGATGCGGTCTTGCATGTCGTGGATCTATATGCCTCGCTGGATGAGTTGATATGTTTGTCCCACCAAGTCTCTCTTGGCGGCATTGAAGTGCCCTTGGGTGTCTATGGTTATCCGGGCCAAGACAGCCATTGCTCGGCCTTGAAGCTCGATCAACCGATATAAGGCTGACATGCATCTGGTGGTGGTGGAGATGGTGACCAGCGAATGGGAGGTTGCCAACACCTCTATGTTGTTGATGCGATCAAGCCAAGCCGGGTCCATCCGGTCCCTGGCAGGAAACAAACCGATTGGGTCCAAGGTGACCTCAAGCGGATGCAGTTGACAAACTGGGTGAGGATCTACAAAGAAGCTGATTCCCACGTATCTTCCAGAGCGTGTCTGTAAGTCGAGACTCCGAGCTGGGGCCACTCGGGCTGCACAGGGGGTGGAGGTACCACCGCCTGCATGTTGCACCTCTGTACTCCGTGCTCCAGGTACATCCGTCCCACGTACAAAGGCGGGGACTGATACCCGAACCACCTTAAGGTGTCCCACATAATAGCAGGAAAACCCTCAAAGTGTAAGCACGTCGAGTGGGAGAAGCCATCGGCGCCGTACAACACGTGTCCGGGGGCAGCCATCTGGAACCAAGAACCAAAACATCATAAGATAGAAACTCTAAGAAGAAAGGGGTCGGACAAAAAAGTACTCGGAGTTGACCGAGCACAAGCTGGAAGGAAGCTAGAAATCCTTAAAACCGAAGAAGAGCTTTTCCAAGGCAAGGTTGTTTTAGGGAGGGTTTCTCAGATTTTAGTTGATGATGCATGCACGGCCTACCTCGTCTTCTCAACCAAAACAACTGCCAAAACTTTGGTCTTACGCAGTCAGTGCCGGTGGCAAGGCAACCAGTACGTCTTTCCCTATAATAGCTAGTCGGGTTCTAGGAGCGTCTCCTAAGCGAGCGCGGTTAGTGTACCTGCAGAAAACACAACCACATGAACCTTTCGTGCCAGCACCCACGAAAGTGTCCCCAAGCATTACCATTCACTATAGAAATGGCACCCATGCGTTTAAGGCTGCATGGACAGCACAACAACTGTGGAAATAGGTCCCCTTTGAATGGAACCGTATAACCCTTCGCATACTCGTGATGCGGAATCAGCGCACATATAATAGACATGGGCGAACAACCGTGATGATAGGCTCGTTGGAATCGAACCATACCACCCTTCGTATGAATTAGCATACGGAACCTGCGCACGTATGATAAACGTGGGTGAAACAACCGCGATGATAGGGTCCTTTGAACAGAACTCCCTATCAACCCTCGCATACTCGTGATGCGGACTCGGCACATGTATGATACACGTGGCGAAGTGCTGGAGGTTAGCAAGATAACCAATAAGTATTAGCCACCTAAAAACAACCCCAAAAATCCCCTAGGGCCTCTCATGCTAAAGTCATCCTTAACGACCATACAGGATTTTCAACAGTTTTCTTTTGCAAAATTGTATTCAAAAGAAGTGTTTAGGGCCTATTGTGTTCTCTGTCTTGCTAAACCAGCTCTGATACCAGCTGTGGCGGATCCACCTCGGATTAGCTTGATTAAAGCACGGTTAAGTCGCCTAACACATGACACTCATGCCTTAGTCAAGTTAACACGAAGCGCCATCGGATTTCATCCGATTTGACCACTTAACAGGACCGAGTTAGCAAACTCACACGAAGGTGAGCGGTTCCAGAGAATACAACAGGTCCACTGAGCTAAACAAATTTGACCATTTAGTTCAACATCAAAACGAAAATCAGAGTTTTACAAGGTTCAAAAGCAGCGGAAAGATAAAACAGCAGAAGCTACTCGTCGGGGTCGAACGTCCTTGATGAGGCCGATCAGGACATCAGTGATCCCCTTCCTCTCCGTCCGAGGAGGGATCCCACTCGACCGTCCAACCCGGAGGGAGCTGGGGCGGCCAAGTGCCAACAGGAACAAGCTCAGGAGCGGCGACTTCACCTGAAAAGAAAGCCACAAACAAGGCTGAGCTGCTAAGCTCAACAAGACTTAACCGACCGGTGGTAAACTACTCCACCACTTCTAGACATGCAAGGCTCCTCGGCTGAGGGGTTTTGTTTGCCAACAGCAACTACAGTGGGTCCTTGCTTTCAAGTTTTAGCTCAAGTTCTAAGTCCATTAACCAGTCTATGTTGGTAACTTACTCTAAACAACCATAGTTTTCTGACAACAAAGTATAGAACAAGCATCGGGTTCATAGCATCATCATGTTTCATCTTTTTACTCAGTGTATCGTAGCGATCAAGCAGTCTCAAACTGTGAGAGGCAGACGAATCGATTCGAGCTTCTTAACCATGCACGGCGAACCTAATCTCACGACATCCGCGCACCACAAAGGTCGCTTCCTGTGTCGGCCGTCCCCATCAATTCCCAGGCACGTGTCAGGTCCAAACTTCCCTTGGCATGCAATGCTCCACAGTCCCGGTCTCTACCGTACTGTGACCGCACTTGCACCCACATGATGCACCATGGAAACCTCGTTCCAGGGACAGCAGGGGTATAAGCCACGCCCTAGTTCAATCAGGTACTAGGCTTCCCCATCCCATACTAGGTATGAGATTAGTACTTTCAAAACACTTGATCACGAACACCAACACTTTTCGACCTTAGCAACTTCATATAGACAGACAGGGCAATCCACCGACCACCAAAAGAGTTCACCAGGCCCAGCCCCGTCCATCATCCTTATAGTTGTAACCAGAAGGAGAACAACCAACTTCTATGACTCGCGAGTGATAGGAAATCACTCAACTTTTACCGAGTCCTATAAAGCAATGCAACTACTCGGACTCCTCAACTGAGTCATGCATCTGTGGTTTCAAACAACTCCTGTACTTAAATGCACATACAAACAAGGAAGGCATGTATAAGTTTAGAAAGTTGGACCCATGCTCCCGGGCTTGCCTTCAAGCGAAGGGGAGGGAAATTGGTCCTCAGAGGGTTCTGCTGCAGCTCCTGTGGTCGGCGGCTCAGCTACTGTTCCATCTTCTGGCACCGGGTGCAGTTCGTAGATGCCGTCGGCGAGATTTAACTCTACATGAATGCAAATGCAGGAGTAAGCACTTAGACGGTTATTTCAACAGCAACACTTGCAAGTTTTAGCCCAGAAACTTGTAGCAAAAGTTACGGAAAAAGTGTGGAGGTTCAAGCTTCGGTGGATAAAGAACAGGACCAAGGGTCGGGTTGGAAGAAACTCATGATCTGACCCTTAGACTAGAGGAATAGCTTTTCTGGGGGTCCTCAGACTTAACGCAGAGAAGTCCCCAATTTTTACACATATACCCTTGGGTCAAGGAAAAAGATACAGCCGAGTCCTCGGGCGAGGCGGAAAAGGGTCGGTGAAACAGACAGGGTCGGGCTAGACGGAAAAGGGGTCGGACGAACAGAGAGGGTTGGGCGAGACGGAAAAGGGGTCGGACAAACAGAGAGGGTCGGGCGAGACGGAAAAGGGGTTGGCAGCTTACCTTCGGTTTATAGGTGAAGCTTTGGGATCGGGAAGGAGCGGACTTGGGCAGCGGCGATGTCCGGCGGTACTCCGGCGGCGGCGGTGCTTCTTGTGGACAACAAGCAAGCTCTAGCACAGCGCGGAGGAGTAAGCGGCTGGGTGAATTGGGAAAGGCGGGTGTTGAGCGGAGAGGAGAGTTCCTCAGGAACTTAGGTTGCAGCGCTCGAGCACGAAACAGAGGAACAAGGCGGTAAGGTAGCGATGGCGAAGGGAACTATAGTAGGACTCGAGCGTTCCCTTTTATAGCTGCACGGGAAGAGAGAGAGCTGGAGCAGCACGAAGACCGGGAAGGAAAAGAATGGAGTGCGCTGCCATGGCGGCGATTGAGCAGCGATGGGTGGTGGAACAAGACTTCGGAGATGGTGCCTTCGACCATTGGGCACTGGAGACAGGGCGGCGCAGCCACGGTTTTGCCGGTGGTTGCGGTTTGGCGGAGGTGGGCGTCGTCGTGCGGCGGATCTGATGGGTGTGACAGGGGGAACGGCGCTACAAGCGAGGTTGCAACCGGTGAAAAGATAGGCGGGCTGCGGCTGCGCGGGCGAGCGCGAAACGGCGGCCTGCCGGGGCACAGTTCTGACAGGGCGGAAAAGGAGCTGTTGCGGCCGGCATCGGGATTAGCGACGGAGGAATCGTCAAGTAGCGCAGTACGGGGCGGCGCGACTGTGGAGAGGCGGCGGAAAAACCGGAAGGCATCGGGCCTTGCAGCCGGGGGTCCGGCGCGGTGATGATGGGCGCGAGCCGCGAGGTGGTCTGATGCAGCAGGCGGCAAGGTTCTGCCACAACGGCGACGGAGCACCAAGGCGCGACCGGTGAGGGCGCGAGTGAGACGGGGCGCTGCAGAAAGGTTGCAGAGGGGCTTCCGCTGCGATTGGGGAGGAAGGTGTGGGAATCCATCTGGTCGCGGTCGGCGACTGGGCGGAGCGGCGGGGGTCGGAGGAGTTGAGCCACGCGGTGGGGGAACTCTGAAGTAGTGCAGGCCGCTCGAGTGCGTCTGTCTCGGGAGATCTGGGAAAAGATTTGTGGGTCCACTCGTCAGTCTCGGTTTCTCCTCTGCCCAAGATTGAAGGGGACACTGTTGGCGAGACTTAGAAGGAACCGGTGGGGTGGGTTGGGGGTCTTCAGGGGTTGGAGCTGGGAACTGGCGGAGAGGGGTCGGGACTGGAACTGGAGATTGAGCACTTAAGCTCGGGGGAGCTGAGTCAGCGGGATTAGGGACTCGGATTACAATTGACTTGAAAGATTTGACTAGGGTCGTTACAATTAACTCTTTGAAGAAAAAGAAAGAAGAACTCTGGAAGGCTTGTTCTAAAAAAGGTGCAATGATTCATACGCTAGGGAAAAGCCTCAAGGATCAAAAAGCTTTTGTCGGTGGTGCGGAACAAGTGCTGAAAATCTGATTTGCATAGATTTATGATGGATATAGACTTGCTTTGGCTGAGTTTGGGGTGGAACCTCTTGCTTTTCCTGCTGATGACGGTGCTAATGAGATGTTTGACTGGATGGACAAAGAGTTTGAGTCCCTGCTGCTTATAGAAGGTGCTAGTACTATGCTGCTTCCTTGTGCAGCGAAAGTATGTTTAAGCTGCTCGAGGGTGAAGGCTGTGAAGAGAATCTTTATGAAGGATTTCTGGAAAGCCTCTGGTCGTGACTATGCGAGGCTTGTCGCTCATGATCGTCTTGTGAAGGTTCGGATCTTTTTCCTTTATCATGCTTATACACTACTGCTCTTTTTTCTCATCAAAGTCTTTGTGACAGGTTAAGGAGACTGAAGTGAAGGTGAAAAATGAGGCGGAGAGCTCGAAACAACATGAGGTGTAGGCTCTATGCTAGATTTAATTGGAAACTAATCTTTTGATGTATAGCTTAGGGTCAAGTACTAAAATAGTTGTTGGTTGTAACTTAACTTGCGCAGGACCTAGGTGTCAGGCCTGCGCAGGATGGACTTCCTCTTCGATTTCATTGTGGAAACGTTGTTGCCGGTGGTCATGCTTGGCGTCTCTATCATTCTTTTTATCCTGACCCTAGTCTTCATGATTTCTTGTGCTTCTGCAGTGAACATTTTCTGTACAAAGCTTTATCTTGGGTCGCTATTTTGAGTCTCGCAATAGTTATGCACTTAGTACAATGGAAACAACAATACCTAAAGCTTCAAGGGTGAAGGCTGAGCCCCTTAGCCCGCAAAGTCATGAGTTCGACTTTGCTTATGTTTGTGATGCTGCAGAGTTTCGAGGTTCAGGACCCGGTCATGTAATCAAGTTGTCTTTGTAACCTATAATAGACTTCGTAGCATGAAGGAACAAATGCTTTTTTCTTTTCGAAAAAACGTCAACCCCACCTATTCCTTTTTTTGCGAAGATTGTATTGTATGTTAACAAATAAATGTGCATGGTTTTTTATTCTGTAAGGATAAAATTTATTTGAGTGCAGCATAATTCGCCATGAAAGGAAAGAGCAGTTTTTTCAAGAAAAACATCACCCCCGCCCCTCTTTCCTTTTGAGAGGATTAAGCTGCGTAAAACACTTTATCTGTGATCGGGCTTACCCTTGCAACTTGACATTCAAAGTGTCTTTTAAAGTAAGATTTTGAACTTTGATAAGATTTTGTGCCCCATGCTTTTGTATTCTTGTGCCGAAGCAAGCTAGGAAGAAGTTGACAAAAACTTGCTCCGAGTTTTGTAAACTTAGAGAAAATGGTTAGTCAGGTTGGAATCGCAACGCATGGTTGCTTTGACCACAAACCTCCTTGTGAACCCTCACTAGTAGAGCACTGACCTTTAGTCCCGGTTGGTAGGGAGCAAATCTCCCCAAAAACCATCCGGGACAAAGCAATCGAGACAAAAGGGGGGGGCCTTTTGTCCCGGGTAACTCAACTAGGACTAAAGACCCCCTTTTATCCAGGTTTGTAAAACTAACCGGGACTAAAGGATTTTTCAAAAAAAAAGATTTATATCTCGAAAAAAAAATATTAGAAATTCCCGGGAGGCCTCCCCACGTGCATGCGAAATATGCGCGTGTGCCGTGCGTGGGATTCGAACCCACAACCTCAAGCCTCGCGCATAGCTTCCTTGCCATCCCACCTACACAGCCCATCTGACTACATAGGGGATGCAATCCTTTTGTATTAATTTGTGGGGGACCCTTTTATCCCGGTTGGAAACACAATCCGGAATAAAAGGGATCCCGGTTGGTATTACTAACCGGGATAAAATGGTTTGAGGGCTTTAGTCCTTTTTTAGCCACTCGTGGGGGACCCTTTTATCCCATTTGGAAATACCAACCGGGATAAAAGAACACACTTTTATCCCGTTTGGAAACACCAACCGGGATAAAAATACCGGTAGGTGTAACTCTCGGTTGGTGTTACCAACCGGGACTAAAGAGTCCTTCACGGGTGGTTGAATTTTTCACCCAGGACTAAAGGGTATCCCACGGGTGGCTGATTTTTGACCCGGGACAAAAGGGTCACCTTTAGTCGCGATTGGTATTTGACCCGGGACTAAAGCCCCTTTCATTCCGGGCCAACTTTAAACCAGGATAAAAGGGGTTGGATGGAAAGTTAATTTTCTACTAGTGCCTGCGAGGTTAGCTAGAATTGTTGGTAAGTGTTGAACTGTAAAACAAATGTTACAACTTATTTGTTGGCTTTTGGCCTTAGCTTGTATGGAGATGCAAAGCCTTGCATAGAAATGGAAAGGTTCTACTTGCGCAGAAATGCAAGGTTCAAGGTGTTTGCGTCCACTATTGGCATTGGCAAACCTTTCCTCTAAAGTTTGAGAGCCAAAGTCTTGATTGCGTAGAAACACAATTTGTCCTTTGGAGCCGATCTCGATTGCACGGAAACGCAATGCAACTTCCTTTCCAGGCTTGTAAAATGAGAAAGGTAAAAACACAATGCCGCAGTGTTTGTTCCTCTGGCTAATAACTCTCGAGGTTTGGGGAAGTGAATTTTCATTGAATTGTAAAGGTTTACATGGATCCGCCTTGCCAAAAACCTTGCCTGTAGTGTGGAGGCCCTGCTAGGAAAAGAGTACGGTCGTTCAGGAGAATAGTAAATGCTGGAAAGTAGACCACCCTTGACACTGTTTATAGTTCCAAAGGCCAAGGGTTCTTACAAATTTAGCAACTATGGGTAGTATTTGCGCAGATTATCTACATTCCAGGAATGTGGCAGCTCAACTACAAGGTGATCTATGAGGTAGAAAAATCCTAGCCTGTTGCATCATGTGATAACGTAAGGCCCTTACTAGGTTTCTTGCAGCTTCCCGAGGTTCTCCCAGTACTAAAATGTCTCCCACGGGTGGCTGATTTGTGACCCAGGACAAAAGGGGGGCCTTTTGTCGCGATTGGTATTTGATCCGGGACTAAAGTCTCTTTTATTTCTGGCCAACTTTAAACCGGGACAAAAGGGATTTGATGGAAAGTTAGTTTTCTACTAGTGCCTACGAGGTTAGAAAGAATTGTAGGTAAGTGTTGAACTATAAAAATAATGTTACAACTTATTTCTTGCCTTTTGGCCTTAGCTTGTATGCAAATGTGAATCCTTGCACAAAAATGGAAAGGTTCTACTTGCACAGAAATGCAAGGGTTTTTTTGCACAGAAATGCAAGGTTCGAGGTGCTTGCATTCACTATTGGGATTGGCAAACCTTTCCTCCAATGTTTGAGTGCTAAAGTCTTGATTGCGTAGAAACACAATTTGTTCTTTGGAGTCGATCTTGATTGTGCAGAAATGCAATGCAACTGCCTTTCGAGGCTTGTAAAATGAGAAAGGTAAAAAAACAATGCCGCAACTTTTGTTGCTCTGGCAAATAACTCTCGAGGTTAGGGGAAGTGAATTTTCATTGAATTGTAAAGGTTTACATGGATCCACCTCGTTAAAAACCTTGCCTCTAGCGTGGAGCCCCTCCTTGGAAAAGAGTACAGTCCTTCTGCAGATTAGTAAATGCTGGAAAGTAAAGCTACTACCCTCGACACTGAGTGATCGGATCTAGAAATGCATGGCCATGCTACGCAAGGTTAAGACTTAACCTACAAAGGGATTCCGAATCACAGGATTGATAAAGAGCGGTTGGCTTGGTGCTAGACCAAATATCGTGAGGCAAAGGGAATAGCATGTACGTGATGTTGTGACAGTTCATCTGATATGATCTTCGTGTGCGTATAGGAGTTGACACATTTTGCTAGAGGCCTCTACCGACTATTAGGCCGAGTAGGAGTACTCGGGCCATGTCTATGCATATTCGAACCTATAGGGTCACACACTTAAGGGGTTGGAAGCCCAATTTAGATATGATCTGAATTGGATCAGGTTTAGGAGTACTAATGGGCCTCGGACCAAGAGGCCCATCAGGAACCTCTATAAATAGAGGGGTGGGGCACCCTAGGGTTTTAATCCCTTTTGGCCAGACCAACAGCCGCCGCGCCTCCCACGCCCTCGCCCTGTTGTAACTTGCGGACCTAGAAGTCCGATTTGTGATGCTTCCTCCCTGCACGTGTGGATACCTTGGAGGTGTTGCACCTGCAGCACTTGAACGAGCTGCCGACGAGCCACGACGAGCTGTCGACGAGCCACGACGAGCCGATGATGAGCCACGGCACGAGGAGGACCTCGCTGTACGTAGACAAGCTGCTGAGGAGCTGCTCGACGTTGATGTGATCGACTACGCTGATCAACTTCGCTGCCCCGACGTGATTCTACATCTTCCGCACCAGTGCGTCGAGTGGTAATCCCTTGATCCATATACGACAGTTTTCCTGGTTTACGCGGTAGAAAAATTTTGTTTTGCGCTAGCATAACCTACCTCGTATCCCAACAGTGGTATCAGAGCTGTAGCTATTTTGTTATGGATTTGGGATGTGTGCATATGGAGATATGCGAGTTTTCAGATTGATCTATGACCTGGTTTCGTGTTCCTGCTGCAATGGTCGTATAACGACATACTCCTACCGGTCGGATTTTCACCATCGGAGTTAAGTGATACACGTAATGCTAGTTGCAGCGAGCGAAGATCAATGTGATTGATCGAATTGAAACTCAGGTTCATACACCAGGCGCATGTGATGTGCAATAGTAGATTGGATCTACTACCAGGTCAGAATTTTGCCGTGTGCGTCTGCTTCAGTAAAACAGCCGTAACTTTTTGGTACAATTTCGGATCGAGGCAAATGTTATATGAAATTGATCTATACAAAAAGTTACACATAAAATTCAACCGCTTTGCTATTTTTGGTGAAATTAGATTTCTCAAATTCGGCTTGGAAGATGGAGTTTCAGGCCTCTGAAGTTTGGAACATTAGAACGCCTAACTCTATTTTGCAGGATGCTATGATTTTGTGATTGGTATGGCCGCTTGTGTATGTGATGCATGTGTGTAACTCATTCGTGACCTTCCTATCATGTGTACGGCAACATGACTGGAGCCATATGTGTTGTCATCTTAATGTATTTAATGGTCTGCGTACCAATCTGTGATGATCCAAGCAACTATGTAATCTACATTACTAGCTATTAGGTGTAATAGTATGTTCTAGTTCTTGGAGGACTCATCATTAGGAGGATGGCGCACATGGAACATGGAGATGGAGATCACCATGGTGACGGTTCTATGGAGATGGAGATCACCATAAGAAAACGGGCCATACTATGTCACAACTGTGTGAATGCTATTCTTCATGTTTTACTTCCTGCATAATGTGATGTTAGAAGTAGAATGATCCCTCACAAAGTTTAAGTTTGTATGCCCTCCCAACTAAAACTTGCACCATCCCATGTCTTGTACAATTGGTGGTAGGTCTATGAAATTAGGGTGCCAGTAGTTTTCCTTGACTAGACGGGTTTGTATCGGACACTTACACGCATAAGGGTTGGTTTGCTTAACAAGGTCATCTTAACGGTTAAGGACCTTGGGGCATAAAGGTTTGGCGCCGAGACATGGAGATGTCACCCAACAATAGGAGTCATATGTGATATGATTAGCAAGGAGTTGCTTACCGATCTACCTTATTTGCTAGCGGTGATGCTAAAGCTCACTAGTAGACTTGTTAGTTGTGGATCCTGAATCACTAAGTATCAATAGAGGGATATTGATTTTAGTGGGAGTAGATTCTATTGAATACTTTAATGTGATTTGCTCTATCATGGATGCGTTTGTCTTAGTGTATTTTGCATTACTTTTGTTGTAGATTAAATAGCACCTAGCACGACCACACCGTTTGCTTTGCGTTCGGTCCTTGAGAAAGACAAGTTGAATGGAAAAAACTACTTGGATTGGATTCGTAACCTGAGAATTGTTCTCAAAGCTTAGAAAAAGGAAGATGTTCTAGACACCCCTATTACCACAAGTACCTGCTGATCATGCATCTGCTGCCATTAAGGCTGCTTACATGAAAGCATTTGATGCTAATCTTGAGGCAAGCTACCTTATGCTTGCTTGCATGGAACCCAAGCTGCAGATGCAGTTAGAAATGAATCATGAGGCGCACGATATGATTATGGTGCTCAAGGATATGTTCCAGACACAGGCGAAGACTGAAAGGTTCAATGTGTCCAAGGTCTTTCTAGAGTGCAAGCTAGCAGAAGGCGCAGCAGTAGGTCCACACGTAATCAAGATGGTTGGTTACACTCAGTGATTGAAGAAGCTGGGCTTCCCAATGGGCAAAGAGTTGGCCACTAACTTCGTTCTTTCGTCTCTTCCACCTAGCTATGGGAACTTCATCTTGAACTACCATATGCATGGGACAGAGAAGGATCTGAATGAACTGTGTGGCATGCTTAAAATAGCAGAGGTTGACATTAAGAAAAGCGCTAATAGCAGCCATGTGATGGCTATACAGAACAAGCCTAGCTTTAAGAAGAAGGGAAATTCTTGGAAGAAGAAGGGCAAGGCTGGAGTGTCCAAAGCCAAACCCAGCGCCCAAGGTTAAAGGTGGACCTGCTCTAGATAAAGAGTGCTTTTATTATCACGAACCTGGTCACTGGAAGAGAAATTGCAAGCTGTACCTAGCTTCGTTAAAGAATGGCGGAAGTAAGAGTACTTTCACCTCAGGTATGCTTATGATTAATGTTATACACAACATTTTTGTTGCTGATACAATTATTCATTCTTGGGTATTTGATGCCATATCGGTTGCTCATATTTGCAATTCGATGCAGGGAATGATAAGAAGTAGAAGCATGGAAAGAGGAGAAGTTGATTTTCGCGTGGGCAATAATACAAGAGTTGCTGCGTTGACCGTCGCGACGATGCAACTCCACCTCCCATCAGGATTTATTATAGAGTTGAATAACTGTTATTTTTTTCCTAGTTTAAGTCGAAACATTATGTCTCCTTCATACTTGATGAAGGATGGTTATTCATTTTCGAGTGAAAATAATGGTTGTGTGATCTCTAAGAATAATATGTTTATGGCTTTTGCACCCATTGTGAATGTATTGCTTGTTTTAAATCTTGATGATTCACCTGTCTATAACATAAGTGCTAAAAGGCCTCGGCCTAATGATTTGAGTCCTACCAACATGTGGCCTTGTCGTTTGGGTCATATAAGTGAAAAGCGCATGAAAAAGCTCCATTCTGATGGACTTTTAACTTCGTTTGATTTTGAATCATATGAGACATGTGAGGCTTGCTTGCTAGGCAAGATGAACAAGGCGCCTTTCACAGGTTTTCCTGAGAGAGCAGTAGACTTGTTGGAACTCGTACATACCAATGTATGCGGACCAATGAGCACGACGACTAGAGGAGGATTCCAATACTTCATAACTTTTACCGATGATTTTAGTAGATATGGGTATGTCTACTTGATGAGGCACAAGTCTGAAACCTTTGAAAAGTTCAAGGAATTTCAAAATGAAGTTAAAAATCAGTGTGACAAGAAAATTAAGGCCTTACGATCTGATCGCGGAGGCGAGTATTTGAGCCACAAGTTTAGCAATCATCTCAAGAGTTACGGAATTGTTCCATAACTTACGCCGCCTGGAACACCTCAGAGAAACAGTGTATGCAAGCGACGTAATCGAACTTTGTTGGACATGGTTCAATCAATGATGAACTAGTCAGACCTACCGTTATCATTTTGGGGAGACGCTCTAGAAACAACAGCTTTCACACTTAATAGGGTACCGTCTAAATGTGTAGTTAAGACACCATATGAGATGTGGACTGGAAAGACTCCCTATTTGTCTTTTCTAAAGATTTAAGGATGTGAAGTGTTTGTCAAGCGACTTCAGTTGGAGAAGATAACACCCAAGGTGGATAAATGCATTTTCGTGGGATATCCAAAGGAAACTTTAGGATATTATTTTTAGAATCGATCAGAGGGCAAAGTGTTTGTTGCTCGGAATGGTGTTTTCCTAGAGAAAGAGTTTCTCAAAGGGAAGAAGAGTGGAAATATAGTGCATCTTGAAAAAGTTCAGGATAAGCCAATCAGGCAAGAATTAACAAGTGATGCTAACGTAGCAGAACAAGTTGAGATACCCATGGCAAGAGAAGTACCGCCATAACCATGAAGGTCAACAAGGCTCCACGAAATGCTGGAAATATTATTGTTGGACAATGATGAGCCTGCGACATATGCAAAATCAATGATGGACCCAGGCTCCAAAACATGGCAAAGTGCCATGCAATCCGAAATAGAGTCCATGGGAGACAATCAAGTTTGGAACTTGGTTGACACGCCTGATGGTGTTAAAGCCATAGAGTGCAAATGGATCCACAAGAAGAAGAGAGATATGGATGGAAATGTTCACATCTATAAAGCATGACTTGTCACAAAAGGTTTTCGACAAGTTCAAGAAGCTGACTACGACAAGACCTTCTTGCCATAGTGATGCTCAAATCTATTTGGATTATTCTAGTTATAGCTGCATATTTTGATTATGAAATATGGCAAATGGATGTCAAGACAGCTTTCCTGAATGGAAATCTAACTAAGGACATGTATATGATGCAACCTGAGGGTTTTGTCGGTCCAAATAATGCTGGAAAGGTGTGCAAACTTCAGAAATCCATTTATGGCTTGAAGCAAGCATCTAGGAGTTGCAACATTCGTTTTGATGAAGTGGTCAAAGGGTTTGGCTTCATTAAGAACGAAGAATAGGCTTGTGTTTACAAGAAGGTAAGTGGGAGCTCTGTAGTATTTCCAATCTTATATGTGGATGACATATTACTGATTGGAAACAACATTCCTATGCTTCAGTCCGTAAAGACTTCACTGAAAAATAGTTTTTCGATGAAGGATTTAGGGGATGCAGCATATATTATGGGCATCAGAATCTATAGAGATACATCGAGAAGGCTTATAGGATTAAGCCAAGATACTTATATTGACAAGGTGTTGAAACGGTTCAGCATAGAAGAGGCAAAGAAAGGGTTCTTGCCTACATCACATGGCATACACCTTAGCAAGACTCAGTGTCCTTTGACCACAGATGAGTGGGATCGCATGAGTAGAGTGCCATATGCTTTGGCTATGGGATCTATCATGTATGTAATGATAAGTACTCGCCCAGATGTTTCATATGCGCTAAGTACGACAAGCAGACACCAGTCTGTCCGGGTGAGAGTCACTGGATGGCGGTGAAAATCATTATTAAGTACTTCAGAAGGACTAAAGATATGTTCCTCGTCTATGGAGGTGAGGAGGAGCTTATTGTAATAGGTTACACCGATGCTAGTTTCCAAACCAACAAAGACAATTCAAAATCACAATTAGGATTCGTGTTTACGCTAAATGGTGGTGGTGTTAGCTGGAAGAGTTCCAAACAGGAGATGGTTGCTGATTCTATGACAGAAGTTGAGTACATCGTGGCTTCAAAAGCCGCGAAGGAGGGTGTTTGGATAATGAATTTCCTTGTTGAGCTCGGTGTGTTCCTGATGCGTCTAGCCCATTGAATCTCTACTGTGATAATGTGGCGGAACCGCCGAAATTAACCTGACTAAAATGCACTTAAGTTGCCTGACACGTGATCATGGACTTTAAGCAAGTCAACTTGGTCGTCCGTCGGATTTCATCTGATAAACCACTTAGTCAGGATCGAGAAGCATTGCTCACACAAAGGTGTGTAGCACAGAGATTACAACATTCCCATCACATTAACATAGTTCAACAATTTATTACATCAGAGTTTTTGAAATTGAAACAAGCTTGCAAGGTTCAACAAGGACGGAGTAAAACAAGCGGAAGCTAAACATTGATATACGATATCATGATGAAGCCGATCATGACATCAATAATCCCTGCCCTCATCGTCCGAGGAGGGATCCCACTCGACTGTCCAACCCGGAGGGAGCTGGGTAGGCCAAGTGGTGGTAGCAACCACACTATCAATATTACCTGAAAAGTTAAGCCACAAACAAGGCTGAGCAACTAATACTCAGCTAGACTGACCCGACAGGTGATAACTACTTCACCAACTCCTAGACATGCAAGGCTTTTTGGCTGTGGGTTTATTTTTGCCAAACCTGATGAGCACACCACGAGTACATCTACACCAGCAGCACCTCAGGCGCCTCTAGTTGCTCCTCCACCTCAGGCGCCTACAGTTGATCATCCAGTTGGGCCAATCACTCAGGCCCGTGCGAGAGAATTAAACTTCATCATGTTGTTAAGAACGAAGGCCCAGCGGAATAAGAAGATGGCCCAACAAGGCAGCCTAGGTGGGGCGCCTAGGGTTGGGAGCCGCGGCCCTCCCCCTGGTCGCACGCGCCCCCCTCCTGCCGTGGCGCCTCCTCCGGACTCCAGGGGTTGCGCCCCCTTTATTTAGTTGGAGTCCCTTTTGTTTACGACTCGAGTTTTATTTTACATCTAGCTTTAGCTACTCTCGAACACGCACAAATACGCGCTGTCCTTGTGTGATTCAGAACTCCACCTTCGAGTGATATTTAGATTGCTCGCCTCTCTATCTTGTTCGTTCTTCGATTGCGGACAGGAATCGATCATCGTGATCAGGCTAATCTTGCGCTGGCAAGGTTGGTAACCACAGGAAGTTGGTTCAGCGATTGCATTGGCGCTTCGGGTTCGCTCGTCGTAGAAGGATCGTGAAGGTCTACTTCCACCAAGTCGAATTTATCTCCACTCACCGAAAGATCAGGCACTCCGACTCTATCAAGTGGTATCAGCTTTCCAGGTTGATCGGTGAGTTTTACCGAGTGTTTTTCCCTTCCTACAGTCCACAAAAACCAAAACAATTTTTTTTCAGGTTAGATCCTTGTCCCAGCAACCGTTTAGCCTCGCACATTCTTTCAATAAGTGTCTTTGTTGAATTTGTGTGCCTACTCGTTCAATTGTTGCTGGTTACTTGTGTTTAATCTCTTGTTTCTCATTTTTCTTCTAACCCTAGTTTTTGCTGCCGCCGTTCCGCTGCTCGCCAATCCTACCACACCGCGCCCACTGCCCCCCCTCGCGACAACCGCGCCGCGCCATCCCACCCCTCCGATCGCCCCCTCCCTTGTCCAAAAAAAAAGATAGAAAGCAATAAAAAAAAAGGAAAGTGCAAAAAAAAGGAAAGAAGCAAAAAAAAATCCAATAGGGAGAAGGAAGGTGATCCGGTTTTGTTTTGGTGGAAACTTCCTTTGCGCGCGCCGTGAACCCCCCTGGGTCACGACCCTCCGGGGCAACTCCGCACCCCCCCCACGCATACCGCGCCCTTCCCCACGCACCCCGTGCCAGCTTTTCATATCCGTATACCCCTGTACTTTCAGAAAAAGTGTGTTCCGCAATTTGCTGTTTGAGATCCTCTGTGTTCATATTATCAGTTTTGGGGCACCCTGCAAAAAAAAAGGAAAAAAAGAAAAGGAAAAACAAAAGAGGTGCGCCCTCTCCACCTTGGCCGTTTCTTTGCCTCTGTTCTTTCGGTTTCCCTTGTTACCAGCAACTCTTGTTACGTGTTTGGCACTATATTTCAACTTTGTATTATTGTTTGATAGTGCTAATCCTTCATTTGAGTGCAGCCTTCCCAAAACTCCACATAGTTCTACGACGAGCAGATTTTGTTTCTCCAGGCAATCGCTCCTCCAATCTTTCACGAGTTCCACCGGTTGGTTGCAGTTCACCCCTGTGTGCGTGGTAAGAACGGATAAGAATTTGATAACATCACTATTGTGAGCGCCTTGTGAGCCGTTGCACCCCTGTTTTGTCATCGGTTTTGTTCTTGTCTTTGCGCTAACCATGGCAGATGATGTCGACGTGGGGGCTAACCAGCTGCAGGGCATACGGGCACAAGTTGAAGGGCTTTTCACAGACATTCAGATGATTCATGAACGGCTGGACTCGACGATCTCCTCGACGACCGAGCGGTGCGATCAGCTAGACCTTGCACAGACGGCCGCTAAGGCCACACTCGACACAGTTGTGGCACGCCTTGATGCATTGCACACAACATTCACAGAGTGTAGCAGGGTTATGGTGGTGACTCGGAACAGGACGATGGCGACCGCCGAGGCCGTGCCCGCCGCGTGCCACGCCGTCCCGGTAATGATTCCTTTTCCAAGCTTAAATTTAAAATTCCTCCTTTTAATGGCAAATATGATCCTACTGCATATCTTGATTGGGAATTAGAAGTTGAATAGAAATATTCATGCCATGATATTCTTGCTAATTCTCAAGTTAAAGCTTCTATTAGTGAATTTACTGATTTTTCTTTAATTTGGTGGCGTGAATATAAACACAAACATCCCAATACCATTCCAACCACTTGGGATCAATTAAAAGCTGCTATGCGCCACAGATTTGTGCCTTCTTATTATGCTCGCGATTTGCTTAATAAAATGCAACGTTTTCAGCAAGGTTCCAAATCTGTTGAGGAATATTTCCAGGAATTACAAATAGGCATGATTCGTTGTGGGTTATTGGAGGAAAACGACGCTGCTATGGCACGTTTTCGTGGTGGTTTGAACTGCGAAATTCAAGATATACTTGATTATAAGGACTACACAGATATGACAACATTATTTGAATATGCTTGCAAAGCTAAACGTGAAGTGCAGGGACGCCGCTCGAAGACATATTCTAACTCTTTTGCAGGAAGAAGCTCGACATCAAACTCCGCACCCGCTCTCCCTGCGCCACCCACGCCCACCACTACACTGCGCGAGAGAACGGCCAAACCTGCAAGCGCTACCCCTTCCACAGGCGCTGCCCCTCCCACAGGCCGTACATGGGATATTCAGTGTCATCGTTGCAAAGGATTTGGCCACGTGTTTCGGGACTGTCCGAACAAGCGCACTTTGCTTCTTCATGATGATGGTGAGTACTCTTCCGCTAGTGATTCTGAAGATACTCAACATGCGATGCTTGCCACTGACCATGCAGCTATGGAGGTACATGTCAACCCGGGTGATGCCGATAGGTATGAAAGTCTTGTTGTGCAGCGTGTTCTTAGTACACAGGTTGCTCCGTCCAAGAAGAATCAGCGACACACTCTTTTCCATACCAAGGGCGTTGTGCAGGAGCGATCGATTCGCATCATCATCGACAACGGCAGCTGCAACAATTTGGCGAGTACCACGCTGGTTGAAAAGTTGTCTTTACCCACTCGTAAGCATCCAAATCCATATCACATTCAATGGCTTAATGATGGTGGGAAAATTAGAATTACTCGATCAGTCCGTGTTCCTTTCTCCATGGGTGCTTATTCTGATTTTGTCGATTGTGATGTTATTCCCATGGAAGCATGCTCTCTGTTACTTGGGCGACCTTGGCAATATGATACTGATAGCTTGCATCATGGTCATTCAAATCACTATTCTTTCATGTTTAAGGGTCAGAAAATAATTATACATCCAATGACACCTGAACAAATTCTTAAAGATGATCTTGCTAGAGCTGCTAAAACTGCTAAACAACTTGAACCATCGACATCTGTTAATTCTGAAATCAAGTTGAATGCTCCTATTTTGCTTGCTACATGTGCTGATTTTGATGAGTTACGCGATGCTCCTTTGCCATGCTATGCCCTTATATGCTCTAGTGTGCTCGTTTCACTTGATGATGCACAATCTTTGGATATTCCCCCTGCGGTTGCTAACATTTTGCAGGAGTACGCTGATGTCTTTCCAAAAGATTTGCCACCGGGACTCCCACCACTTCGTGGCATTGAGCACCAGATCGACCTCATTCCCGGCGCACAGCTTCCGAACCGCGCACCGTACCGTACAAATCCGGATGAGATGAAAGAAATCCAGCGCCAGGTACAGGCTTTGCTTGACAAGGGTTATATTCGTGAGTCTCTTAGCCCTTGCTCCGTTCCCATGTTACTTGTTCCAAAGAAAGATGGCTCATGGCGTATGTGTGTAGGCTGTCATGCTATTAATAACATTACCATTCTCTACCGATACCCTATACCACACCTTGATGATATGCTAGATGAGCTTAGTGGTACCATTATTTTCACTAAGATTGATTTGTGTAGTGGCTACCATCAGATTCGCATGAAATTAGGTGATGAATGGAAAACAGCTTTTAAAACGAAATTTGGGTTATATGAATGGTTGGTTATGCCGTTTGGTTTGACAAATGCTCCCAGCACATTTATGCGTTTGATGAATGAAGTTCTGAGGCCCTTCATAGGATTGTTTGTACTTGTCTATTTTGATGATATCCTCATTTACATCAAGTCTATGGAAGAGCATTTAGAGCATTTGCGTGCTGTTTTTGATGCGTTGCGTGCGGCCCATTTATTTGCTAACCTCGAAAAATGCATGTTTTGCACACAATGTGTCTCGTTTCTTGGCTATGTTGTTACTCCACAGGGCATTGAGGTGGATAGCAGCAAGATCGATGCCATTCAGGCGTGGCCTACACCGACGACAGTCACACAAATTCGAAGCTTTCTTGGCCTTGCAGGTTTCTACCGCAGGTTTGTTCGTGATTTTAGCTCCATTGCAGCACCTCTACATGAGCTTACAAAGAAGGATGTCCCCTTTGCTTGGCGTGATTCGCAAGAGGTTGCGTTCAGCACCTTGAAAGATAAGTTAACCAATGCTCCTCTCTTTAGTTGCCTGATTTTACTAAAGTGTTTGAGCTTGAATGCGATGCTAGCGGTATTGGGCTAGGTGCTGTTTTGTTACAAGAAGGAAAACCAGTTGCTTACTTTAGCGAGAAATTAAGTGGTGCTAGCTTGAATTATTCTACTTATGATAAGAAGCTTTATGCTTTAGTGCGCACTTTGCATACTTGGCAGCACTACCTTTGGCATCGCGAGTTTATAATTCATTCTGATCATGAGGCTTTAAAACATATTCGTACCCAAACAAACCTGAACCGTCGTCATGCTAAATGGGTAGAATTCATTGAGTCTTTCCCTTACATTATTAAACACAAGAGCGGGAAGGAAAATGTCATTGCTGATGCTTTGTCTTGTCGCTATACCATGCTCTCACAGTATGATTTTAAAATCTTTGGCTTGCAAACTGTGAAGGATCAATATGTGGACGATGCTGATTTTAAAGATGCTTTCGCCCATTGTATTCATGGCAAACCATGGGACAAATTTCACATACAGGACGGGTTCCTGATTCACGCTAACAAGCTGTGTGTTCGCTCGGTTCGTCGTTTGTTGTTACAGGAAGCGCGTGGAGGCGGTCTCATGTGTTGGAGGTATGCCCTAGAGGCAATCATAGAGATGATGATATTCCATTTGTATCCATGATTTGTATATTGTGTTCATTGAATATCCATTAAAGGCTACTTGAATTGATTTGCAATTATGTGAATTGTATGTGAAACTCTTTACTTGTATGGTTATTCTAAAGTTGTCCCTAGTCGGAGTTCATGTGAGGACACACATGAATATTAGACTAGCACATGTATTAGTTGATGACTATGTTTCACAAGTCATGGACATGGAGATGTTGAACTAATAATGTGGACACATGTGGAGACATGTGCTAGGACTGACCCAACACGAGAAGTAGTTCTCTCTTTAAAACAACATATACGCTTTGTCCTTAGACCTGAGATTGTCGCATGTATTCTAGATGTGGATCGACCTACTTAGGGGCTATCAAACGCTACGCCGTAACAGGGTAGTTATAAAGGTAGCTTTTGGGTTTGTCAAGAAGCATGCTATGAGACATGGTCAATCAAGATGGGATTTGCCCCTCTCTGATTGAGAGTGATATCTCTGGGCCCCTCGAGTGATCGGATCCAAAATGCATGGCCATGCTACGTACGGTTAAGAGTTAACCTACAAAGGGATTCCGAATCACAGGATCGAGAAAGAGCGGTCGGCTTGAAGCTAGACCAAATATCGTGAGGCAAAGGGAATAGCATGTATATTATGTTGTGATGGTTCGTCTGATATGATCTTCGTGTGCGTATAGGAGTTGGCACGTCTTGCTAGAGGCCGCTACCGACTATTGGGCCGAGTAGGAGTACTCGGGCCATGTCTATACGTATCCGAACCCATAGGGTCACACACTTAAGGGGCTGGAAGCCCAATTCGGATCTGATCCGAGTTGGATTAGGTTTAGAAGTACTAATGGGCCTCGGACCCAGAGGCCCGTTAGGAACCTCTATATATAGAGGGGTGGGGGTGCCCTAGGGTTTACACCTTTTGGCGAAACACACCTGCCGCGCCTCCCACGCCCTCGCCTGTTGCAACTCGCGGATCTAGCAGTCCGGCTTGCGACGCTTCCTCCCTGCACGTGTGGATACCTTGGAGGTGTTGCGCCTGCAGCACTTGGACGAGCCGTCGACGAGCCGCCGACGAGCCACGATGAGCCGCCGACGAGCCGCGGCACCGGAGGCGATCTTGCTGCACGTGGACGAGCTGCTGAGGTGCTGCTGGACGTGACGTGATCGACTACGTACGACTACGTTGATTGACTACGTACGACTACGTGATTGTCTTCACTGCATCGACGCATATCTACATCTTCCGCACCAGTAGTGCGTCGAGTGGTAATCCCGTGATCCTTATACGGCAGTTCTTCCTGGTTATACGCGGTAGAAATTTTGATTTCCGCTAGTGTAGCCTACCTCGTATCCCAACAGTGGTATCAGAGCCGTAGCTGCTTAGTTTTGGATTCGGGATGTGTGCATATGGAGATATGCGAGTTTTCAGTTTGATCTATGTCCTGGTTTCGTGCCCTTGCTGCAATGGTAGTGTAACGACATACTCCTACCGGTCGGTTTCCGCCATCGGAGTTAAGTGATACACGTAATTCCAGTTGCAGTGAGCAAAGATCAATGTGATTGGTCGAATCGAAATCCAGGTTCATACGCCAGGCGCATGAGATGTGCAATAGTAGATGAGATCTACTACCGGGGTCGGAATTTTGCCGTGTGCATGTGCTTCGGTAAACCAGCCAAAACTTTTCGGTACGATCTCGGATCGAGGCGAATTGTATATGAAAATTGATCTACAGAAAAAGTTACACGTGATTACGACAAACTTTGTCAGTTTTGGCGAAATTAGATTTCCTAAATTCGGCCTCTAGGATGGAGTTTCGGGCCTCTATAGTTTGGAACGTTAGAACGCCTAACTCTGTTTTGCTGGATGTATGTATCTTGTGATCAGTATGGCCCCTTTGTGTATGTGATGCATGTGTGTAACTCATTCGTGACCTGCGTGTCGCGCGTACGGCAACACGGCAGGAGCCATAAGTGTTGTCACCTTAATGTATTTAATGGTCTGCGTACCAATCTGTGATGATCCAAGCAACTATGTAATCTTCGTTACTAGCTTCTTTACTAGCTATTAGGCGTAATAGCATGTTCTAGTTCTTGGAGGACTCATCACCAGGAGGATGGCGCACATGGAACATGGAGATGGAGATCACCATGGTGAACAGGTTCTATGGAGATGGAGATCACCATATGAAAACGGGCCATACTGTGTCACAACTGTGTGAATGCTATTCTGTTTATGTTTTACTTTCTGCATGCTGTGATGTTAGAAGTAGAACAATCCCTCACAAAGTTTAAGTTAGTATGCCTTCCCAACTGTACAATTAGTGGTGGGTCTATGAAATTAGGGTACCACTAGTTTTCCTTGACTAGACGGGTTTGTGTCGGACACTTACACGCATAAGGGTTGGTTTGCTTGACAAGGTCATCTTAACGGTTAAGGACCTTGGGGCATAAAGGTTGGGTGCCGAGACATAGAGATGTCACCCAACAACAGGAGTCATATGTGATATGATTAGCAAAAGTTGCTTACCAATCTACCTTGTTTGCTAGCGGTGATGCTAAAGCTCACTAGTAGACTTGTTAGTTGTGGATCTTGAATCACTAAGTTTCAATAGAGGGATATTGATTTTAGTGGGAGTAGATTCTGTTAAAATAGTTAATGTGATTTGTTTTATCATGGATACGTTTGTCTTAGTGTATTTTGCATTACTTTGTTGTAGATTAAATGGCACCTAGCAACACTACACCGTTTGCTTTGCGTTCGGTCCTTGAGAAGGACAAGTTGAATGGAACAAATTACTCGGATTGGATCCGTAACCTGAGAATTGTTCTCAGGGCTGAGAAAAAGGAAGATGCTCTAGACAACCCACTACCAGAAGAACCTGCTGATGATGCACCCGCTGCTGCTAAGAATGCTTACAAGAAAGCATGTGATGCTAACCTCGAAGTAAGCTGCCTTATGCTTGCTTGCATGGAACCCGAGCTGCAGATGCAGTTCGAAACAAACCATGAGGCGCACGATATGATCGTGGCGCTTAGAGACATGTTCCAAACACAGGCCAGGACTGAAAGGTTCAATGTGTCTAAGGCCTTTGTTGAGAGCAAGCTAGCAGAAGGCGCAGCAGTAGGACCACATGTAATCAAGATTGTTGGTTACACTCAACGGTTGGAGAAGCTAGGCTTCCCACTGGGACAAGAGTTGGCCACTGATTTCATTCTTTCGTCTCTTTTGCCTAGCTATGGGAACTTCATCTCGAACTACCATATGCATGGGACGGAGAAGGGTCTGAATGAGCTGTGTGGCATGCTTAAAACAGCAGAGGCTGACATCAAGAAAAGCGCTAGTACCAGCCATGTGATGGCTATACAGAACAAGCCTAGCTTTAAGAAGAAGGGCAATTCTTGGAAGAAGAAGGGCAAGGCTGGAACGTCGAAGCCAAACCCACCGCCTAAGGTTAAAGCTGGACCTGGACCTGCTCCAGACAAAGAGTGCTTTTACTGTCATGAACTTGGTCACTGGAAAAGAAACTGCAAGCAGTACCTAGCTTCCTTGAAGAATGGCGGAAGTAAGAGTACTTCTACCTCAGGTACGCTTGTTGTTAATGTTATAGACAACATATTTCTCGCTGATACAATTATTAATTCTTGGGTATTTGATACCGGATCGGTTGCTCATATTTGCAATTCGATGTAGGGAATGATAAGAAGTAGAAGCGTGGAAAGAGGAGAAGTTGATTTCCGCGTGGGCAATAATGCAAGAGTTGCTGCGTTGACCGTCGGGACGATGCAACTCCACCTCCCGTCAGGATTTATTATGGAGTTGAATAATTGTTATTTCGTTCCTAGTTTAAGTCGAAACATTTTGTCTCCTTCATGCTTGATGAAGGATGGTTATTCATTTGCGAGTGAAAACAATGGTTGTGTGATCTCTAAGAATAATATGTTTATGGCTTTTGCGCCCATTGTGAATGGATTATTTGTTTTAAATCTTGATGGTTCACCTGTTTGTAATGTAAGTGCTAAAAGGCCTCGGCCTAATGATTTGAGTCCTACCTACTTGTGGCATTGTCGTTTAGGTCATATAAGTGAAAAGCGCATGAAGAAGCTCCATTCTGATGGACTTCTAACTTCGTTTGATTTTGAATCATACGAGACATGTGAGGCTTGCTTGCTAGGCAAGATGACCAAGACGCCTTTCATAGGATTTCCTAAGAGAGCAGTAGACTTGTTGGAACTCGTACATAGTGATGTATGCGGACCAATGAGCACGACGGCTAGAGGAGGATTCCAATACTTCATAACTTTCACTGATGATTTTAGTAGATATGGCTATGTCTACTTGATGAGGCACAAGTCCGAAACCTTTGAAAAATTCAAGGAATTTCAGAATGAAGTTGAAAATCAGCGTGGCAAGAAAATTAAGGCCTTACGATCTGATCGTGGAGGCGAGTATTTGAGCCACGAGTTTAGCAATCATCTAAAGAGTTGCGAAATTGTTCCACAACTTACGCCGCCTGGAACACCTCAGAGAAACGGTGTGTCCGAGCGACGTAATCGAACTTTGTTAGACATGGTTCGATCAATGATGAGCCAGTCGGACCTACCGTTGTCATTTTGGGGATACGCTCTAGAAACAGCAGCTTTCACACTTAATAGGGTACCATCTAAATCTGTAGTTAAGACACCATATGAGATATGGACTGGAAAGGTTCCTAGTTTGTCTTTTCTAAAGATTTGGGGATGTGAAGTGTTTGTCAAGCGACTTCAGTCGGACAAGATCACACCCAAGTCGGATAAGTGCATTATTTGTACAACCGATCAGAAGGCAAAGTGTTTGTCGCTCGGAACGGGGTTTTCCTAGAGAAAGAGTTTCTCAAAGGAGAAAAGAGTGGAAAGACAGTGCATCTTGAAGAAGTTCAAGATGAGCCGATCGGGCAAGAATCAATGAGTGATGCTAACGTAGCAGAACAAGTTGAGATACCCATGGCAAGAGAAGCACCGCCACAACCATGAAGGTCAGCAAGACTCCGCGAAATGTGGGAAATATTATTGTTGGACAATGATGAGCCTGCGACCTATGCAGAAGCAATGATGGACCCAGACTCCAAAAAATGGCAGAGTGCCATGCAATCCGAAATAGAGTCCATGGGAGACAATCAAGTTTGGAACTTGGTTGACCCGCCTGATGGTGTTAAAGCCATAGAGTGCAAATGGATCTATAAGAAGAAAAAGGACATGGATGGAAATGTTCACATCTATAAAGCACGACTTGTCGCAAAAGGTTTTCAACAAGTTCAAGGAGTTGACTACGACGAGACCTTCTCGCCCGTAGTGATGCTTAAGTCCATTCGGATTATTCTAGCTATAGCTGCATATTTCGATTATGAGATATGGTAGATGGATGTCAAGACAGCTTTCCTGAATGGAAACCTAGCTGAGGACGTGTATATGATAGAACCCGAGGGTTTTGTCGATCCGAAAAATGTTGGAAAGGTATGCAAGCTTCAGAGATCCATTTATGGATTGAAGCAAGCATCTAGGAGTTGGAACATCCGTTTTGATGAAGTAGTCAAAGGGTTTGACTTCACCAAAAACGAAGAAGAGTCTTGTGTTTACAAGAAGGTTAGTGGGCACTCTGTAGTATTTCTAATCTTATATGTGGATGACATATTACTGATTGGAAATAACATTCCTATGCTTGAGTCCGTAAAGACTTCACTGAAAAATAGTTTTTCGATAAAGGACTTAGGGGAAGCGGCATATATTCTGGGCATTAAGATCTATAGAGATAGATCGAGAAGGCTTATAGGTTTAAGCCAAGATACTTACATTGACAAAGTGTTGAAGCGGTTCAGCATGGAAGAGGCAAAGAAAGGGTTCTTGCCTATGTCACATGGCATACATCTCAGCAAGACTCAGTGTCCTTCGACTGTTGATGAGCGGGATCGCATGAGTAGAGTGTCATATGCCTCGGCTATTGGATCTATCATGTATGCAATGATAAGTACTCGCCCAGATGTTTCATATGCGCTAAGTATGACAAGCAGACACCAATCTGATCAGGTGAGAGTCACTGGACAGCGGTGAAAAATATTCTTAAGTACTTGAGAAGGACTAAAGATATGTTCCTCGTCTATGGAGGTGAGGAGGAGCTCGTTGTAACAGGTTACACCGATGCTAGTTTCCAAACCGACAGAGATGATTCAAAGTCACAATCAGGATTTGTGTTCACACTAAATGGTGGTGCTGTTAGTTGGAAGAGTTCCAAGCAGGAGACGGTGGTCGATTCTACGACAGAAGCCGAGTACATCACGGCTTCAGAAGCCGCGAAGGAAGGTGTTTGGATAAGGAATTTCCTCATTGAGCTTGGTGTGTTCCCGAATACGTCCAGCCCATTGAATCTCTACTGTGATAATAATGGGGCAATTGCGCAAGCAAAGGAGCCAAGGAACCACCAGAAGAACAAACACGTAATGCAGCGATTTCATCTTATTCGAGACTTCGTTAACCGGGGTGAGATCAAGATATGCAAAATACACACGGATCTGAACATTTCTGATCCGTTGACAAAACCACTCCCGCAGGCTAAGCATGATGCGCATGTAAGAGCTATGGGTATTTGTCGTTGTCAAGATCAGCGGATCAAGACTTAGACTAGTAAATTTCTTTTATGCGCGTAAGCCTCAGGTGGTTGCGCGGGAGACACGGGTTCAGACTGGTTCGGGCAAAGGAAGCCCTACGTCCAGTATCGAGGATGCTCGTGTTGCCCACGCGGGGGTTCTGTAGTAGGGGGTTACAGATGGCCGGAGTTACAATTGGGATCGGGTAAAGAGGACTGTAAAGAGTAAACCGTAGAATGGTAAAAGGCACGGCAGGAAGGAGGAGCAAGATCCTAGGCGTCCGATGCTTCTGCCGGCCCTTGACGAGTGTTGGCGTGCATGCCGGAGGAGGAGGTCACCGTGTGCCAAGTGTTGTTCCTCCCTTCAGGTAGCTCCTTTGATGTTTGTAGGTATCAGATCATGATGAGGGTGCTCCGTCGTTACCCCAGCGTCTGTTAGGGAGGACGGTGGATGCCGCTGCTCAGGCGATGGCTGCTGAGAGGGAGGGCGTCACATCCGCGCTGCTGGGTGCGCGGGACCCGAGGGTGTATGGGGCCCGAGGACAGGCCGCTCTCTCCTTTGCTCCGGTCGGCGCAGGCCATGAGTACCCCGCGGCGAATGGGAGCCGGCCGCCGGCACTGTAGCCTGCACAGGGCGGTCGTACACGGGTACTTGCGCCGGGTTGCGTGAGGGGCGCGGTCGCCCTGCCCTCTGCCGGACCTGCGGCGTATTAATGGCGAGGCTGACGGGGGGACCCACAGGATTTTGTCTGTCTTGCCCATGTGGACCGCATCCGAGGGGGATCCTGGCCCCGTGGGCCTCAGTGCGCCCGACCCCTCCACTTGGGGTCGGACGAGGCGGAAACTCCGTGGCGGGAGGTCGGGCGCCCCCAACCCTGGGATCGCGGTCGGGCGAGGCGGAAATCTTGCGGAGGGGGGTCGGGCGCTCCCGACCCTGGCGCCTGGGTCGGGTGAGGCGGAGCTTTTGATTATGCTTTAGGTGGGCCTGGGCCTTCATGTTTGTTTCTTTAAGCGGTGTTTTAGGGGATCGTTAATATTCCCCCCCAACAGTATCCCCCGAGCCTGTGGTGGAGCAGGAGTGCTCCTCCGGAGGCTTCTTTCGCCGTTTGCCACGGGTTCTATGTTATGGCGCGCTTGTTTTATTTCGACCCGGCTGGGGGAACCTGCAGTTTGTGACCACACGCATGGTAGTTGGTTGCGAGACTAGCCCCCGAGCTCCTGCTCGTTGCGGGAAACCGATCGGGAGGCTAGGTCGACTTTTTGATCGTTGCCCCTCAAGCGTCCGTTCGCTAGGACGGAGGGGTTGAGCCGGGCCATGTTATCCGCGTTGGACGAACTGTGGTGCTCGTTTGAGCTGAAAACGGGTAAGTTCGAGTGGAGTCCCGGTCCCCGTTCGGGGGGGTCCGGCTCGGGCCAAGCTGGTGGCGTACACCGATTTCCCGCCGGCTAGTTCATATAGTTCCCGGACCCGTTCGATCGGATCTGAGGGCTCGTTGCCTTTCCCCGTGGAAAAACCATGAACTTTATACCGAGTGGGACTCGAACGTGAGGTTGGGGCGCCCTTGGCGTTCGCTCGCCTGGGTATTGGCCGCTAGCGGACCCGTCCCTTCTCACCCCTTGCTCAGGGGATGTCCTGAGGCAGCTGTCGAACAAGCGTTGGGCCAGCTTTCGAACCTCTGGACCGTAATGGGCCGTGGGGGCGTTTTCAGCCCCGTATCCCTTTCTTACCTCCCTGTGGGCCTTGGACCGGAGCGGAGCGGTTGGTGTGCCTGGGCCGAACGTGGGGGGCGTCGTGGGCGCGGTACCCGGGAAGTGGAGTTATGGAAGCGTCGTCCCGCGAATCGAGGAAGATAGGATGTTTTCGCGGCTGATCGTGCGCGCGGTTTTCGAAAGGGAAACGGGCATGGTAGGGGCGTACCTGGCGCCGCATTTATGGCGGCTGGGGCGTCGATTTGGCTTCCCCAGTACCTTTCCTATAAAAGCAGGAGCTCACCGCGCCGGTTCCTCTCTCCTTTCGCACTCGAGCCTCCTTGCCTTCCTCTTTGTTCACCTGCGCTCGCCTCGTTCCCTTCGCTCCACGCCGCGCGCTTTCGTCTTCCACCTCCGTCGATCTCCTCCTTCTCCCGGCGATGGCCTCCTGGGGAGTTTCCCACTTCACCTCCAATCGTGCCGAGGGCCTGGTGCGGAAGGGACTCCTCTGCGAGAGGACGGAGGCGGACGAGTGGATGCTGCCAGGGCCGGAGCAGGTTCCGTCGCCTCCCGCCGGCTACGTCGTCTCCTTCGCCCACTTCCACGAGCGGGGATTCGCCTCCCCCCAAGCCGCTTCTTCCGCGGGCTCCTCCACCACTACGGGCTCGAGCTCCAGCACCTCAACCCCAACGGGATCCAGCACATCGCGGCGTTCGTCACGCTATGCGAGGGATTCCTGGGCATTGAGCCCCACTTCGAGCTGTGGAAGTACTTCTTCACAGTGAGCCTGTACCAGAAGGCGGGGAAGGCCGGGAGCCAGCAGCGGTCGCCTCCGGTGCCGATTGGGTGCGCCGGGATCCATCTCCGTCATACTCGCTCCAAGGAGTACATGACGGTGAAGACCTCGGTGTCCCAGAAGGGGTGGCACAATCAGTGGTTCTACGTGAAGAACTACCCGAACTCCCCCCTGCCGGTTTTCACCGGCCGCACCATCGACGCAGCGCCCGAGGTATGGGCGTACGGGCCGGTGGAGAAGGAGAAGAAGAAGATCTCCGACTTGCTGCAGGCCATCGAGCAGCTGAAGTGGAGTGGGCTCACCGGCGCCGGGGTCATCGGCGTATACCACGCCTGGCGGGTGGCGCCGCTGATGCTCCGGGTCCGGCCGCTTGGCGCCATGACCCCCGACGCGCCGCCCGAGGGAACCGCCCTGGTGACGGGTGCGCTCGCCGCCTCCGAGATCCGGCAATGGCTCCGGGAGGCGCTGGAGGACAGGGACGTCGACTACCCGATCCCGGGGCATCCGCCGATGCGCCCGGAGCCGGGCTTCGTAGACCTGGTAAGGAGCTAGGACATCGTTTCTTTTTCCTTGTGTTCCGCTGTTTGTTGTTCTGACGCGGATCTGCTTTACGCCTGCAGGGCATGCTGACCCGGGTCGCGGACTCCCTTCCGCCGGTGCCGGAGGATGCCGAGCGGAGGGCTCGCAACCGTCTCCAGGCCGAGGAGCAGAAGCGCCGCAAGGACAAGGAGACGGCGAGGCGGCGGAAGAAGGCCACCAAGGAGCTCCTGCGGCGGCGGAGGGGGGCGGTCAAGTCTGACGACGACGACGATGAAGAAGAAGAAGAAGAAGAAGAAGAAGAAGAAGAAGAAGAGGAAGAGGAGGAGGAGGAAGAGCTGGTTGCCCCTCGATCGGGGGCTTTGGTGATTCGCGATGCACCCCCGCAGACGGCTGCGGGGGGTGCAGCGGCGGAAGCGTCCGCCCGGGCTCCAGCTCCCCCGGGCCCTGGGGCTGTGCCTCAGGGGCCAACACAGCGCGCGGCTCAGGAGCCGGCGCGGACCGCCCCTCAAGGGTCGGCACAGCGCGCGCCCCAGGAGCCGGTGCGGGGCGCCACCCAGGGGTCGGCGCAGGGCCTTCCCCAGGAACGGGCGTGGGGCGCCCCCTCGGGGTCGGCTCAGGGCGTCCCCCAGGAGCGGGCGCGGGGCGCTCCCCTGGGGTCAGCACAGGGCGTCCCCCAGGAGCGGGCGCGGGGCGCTCCCCTGGGGTCGGCAAGGGATGCCCCCCTGGCGGCGACACGGAGTGCCCCTCGGGGGTCCTCAGAGCCTGCCCCCGCCGCCGCCTCGGGTCTGGCGCGGGGCGTTCCCCAGGAATCTGCTCGGGGCGCTCCTCGGGGGTCCGTGGAGCCTGCCTCCATCGCCGTGCCTGCCGGTGGAGGGCAGCGAGGCGGCGACAAGCGGCCACTGCCAGATCCCCGGGGTCGGCGTCCGGCTCCGAGTCAAAGCGCGCGCGCCGCCCCTGCACTTCGAGGGCGTAACTTGGCTTTTCCTATGTGTTATTCTTTTCCTCTTTTTCCGTTTGTTTCTGCTGACGCTTGGCCGTCGATGTGCAGCACTTCTCCCCGTGGCGTCACTGTGCAGCTGGCGCCCAAGAAGGCGCTGCGGACGTCGTCCTCCTCCGGGGGGCAGGCCGTGGCCCCACCAGCGGCGATCGGCGGGGTTCCTGGTGCGGCCGCAGGTCCCCCCACGGAGGCGGCCCCTGCGGGGGCGGCTGCCGGAGCGGCGGCGGCGTTGGCCGCAGGAGGGGGAGCGGACTCCACTCCGCCTTCGGCCCCTCCGATCGCCCCTTCAGCTCAGGGCGTGATCCCCCTGGGCCCACAGGTCGGGGAGGTGATCGACCTCGACGCCGACGAGGCGGAGGAGGCGGTGACGACAGGAGGCAGGGCGGATGCCCCCGCTGCCATGGCGGGATCAGAGGCGGAGGGGGCGCTTGCTCCCAGAGACGCGGCGGCGGCAGAGGCAGCGGTGACAGAGGCAGGGGCCTCCGCCCCGGTCACTCCCGTGGGGGTAACTCTGGCGGCTGAGGCGGAGGTGCCCACAGGGGTACCGTTGGCGGCCCCGGCGGCGATGAGCGTGCAGGCGCCGGGGCCGTCGGCGGATCCGATGCCCTCTAGCGTCATGGTGCCGTCCTCGACGGCGGCGTCGGCGTCGGCCCCTGTCCCGACCTCGGCTTCCTCCGTCCTGAGGGCGTGGAGAGGGTCCGTCCTCCGCTGGTCATCCCGCGATGACCCGCCGAGGCACCTCTACGCGCTGGATGACGCCGCCGAGTGGCACAGGTGGCATGCGATGCACGGTGGCATCGCCCAGGTTCAGGCAGCGCTGACTTCGGCGCTGGGAGTTCTGGCCAACACCGTGGTCCCTGGTGGCCAGGTATGTTATTCCTACCGCTTGGTGATGAATACCTTCTCTTTGCTTTTTTTCTTTAACGGCATGTTGCTTTGCAGGCTCTCTAGGAGGGCAGCCTGGAGAAATCTGACTTCCTCCGGCGGCAGCAGAGTCTCTGGGAGCACTATAACACCGAGAGGGAGCGTACCAGGGATCTATCCCAGCAGCTTGGCGCCGCCTAGGGAGCCGTCCGCGACCTAGAGGGTCGTGAGCGGGCGGCGTTAGAGGAGGCGCGGCGTGCTGAGGCCAAGCTCCAGGCCGTCGCCGAGAAGGCCCGCCTCAACCTCGAGGAGTTCCAGGCCGTCGTGGAAAGGGCCCGCCACGATGCCGAGGGGTTCAAAGCCGCTGCTGCTGAGAGGGCCCGCCGCGACGCCGAGGAGCTGGCGCGGCTGAGGGGGGAGGGTGGAGCCCTCCGCACGGAGAACGATCAACTTCGTTTGCAAGTGCAGGGGCTTCAATCCGCCTTGTCCCGTAGCGCCGACCGGGAGCGCGAGCTGAAGGCCCAGGCCGACGGTGAGGCTCTTTCCGCTCCTGCGTTTTTGTGTCGTTTGTGTTCTGCTTCCTTTGATTTGGTGGGATTTTTTGAGTGGCTCCTGCAGGTGAGATCGCCAAGTTGCAGGCTCTGCTCGACGAGGAGCGCGGCGAGCATGGCGCCCTGCGAGATGCGGTCCGTGTCATCTGCGAGGACTTCGGTGTAGCTCCGGAGGAGGGATCGAGCTCTCTGCCGGCTCGTGTCCTCGAGGTGCGCCGTCGCCGTCGCGAGATTGCTGTGGACGCGCTTCGCCTTGGTGTGCGGCGCGCGTTCGGGGTCTTCGGCTCTCACTATTCCGACATTAACTTTGCCGGGATGAGTGAGGGGTACTGCGCTGGCTACACCGAAGCCGAGCTGGACGAGATCGACGCCGGGGTGACCGCGCCGGTGGAGGCCCTCGCGAAGCTCCTGGAGGACGAAGCCGTCCCTCCTGCCGACCCTGAAGCTGGCCCTTCTGCCGACCCCGAGGCCGCTGCTGCTGCCGACCCTGAAGCCGCCGCTCCTGCCGACCCCGAAGCCGCCGCTCCTGCCGACCCCGAAGCCGCCGCTCCAGCCGACCCTTCTGTGAATTAGCTGTACCGGGCTCGCGCCCAAAAAAGTTTGTACTTATGTTAGTCCTTTGAACTTGTTTCGCGTTTGGCCATACGGGCCTGTTCTTAAGACTCTTTGTTTGCGTGAAGGAAACTGATTCCCTTTGTTATTCCTTTGGGCTCGAAAGCTTTAGGATGCGTTGCCGGGTGCGTCAGTAAGTTTTTGATGAGCGAAGGTACCGTAGCCGCTGGGGCATAGGCTTTTTCGCAGTCCGATCGCAACTTGCCTGAGTACCGTTCACGCATCCTTATCTTTTTTGCATCCAAAGGTTTTCGAAAGGGAGTGTTCGGTTTTGAAAAAAGAAAAAGCGTTTTCTTTTTAGATGGCGCCCAGCGGCTGGGGTTGGGACCCCTGATAGCCCCCGAGGGGTATACGGTCCTGGAGCCAGGGCCAGGGTCGGATACCCTTGAGCTTAAAAGAAAAGGCCTTCTTTTTTCGCAGAAGAACAAAACTGGTAGCCCCCGAGGGGTATGCGACCCTGGAACGAGGCCAGGGTCGGATGCCCCTGAGCTTAAAGGAAAAGACCTAAGCCAAGGTGGCTCAGGGTTTCTTTTTTCGCAGAAGAACAAAACTGGTAGCCCCCGAGGGGTATGCGACCCTGGAACGAGGCCAGGGTCGGATGCCCCTGAGCTTAAAGGAAAAGACCTGAGCCAACATGGCTCAGGGTTTCTTTTTTCGCAGAAGAACAAAACTGGTAGCCCCCGAGGGGTATGCGACCCTGGAACGAGGCTAGGGTCGGATGCCCCTGAGCTTTTTACGAAAGAACGGAAAAGACGGCAAGATTATGCATAACTTGGAAATGAAAGCTATGGGTAGAAGCGCCTTAGCTTTTCTATGTTCCAGGCGTTGCTGAAGATTTGCCCGTCGGGAGTTGCCAACTTGTAGGTGCCTGGGCGTAGCACTTGTGCGACGATGAACGGGCCTTCCCATGGGGGAGTCAACTTCTGCCGACCCCTGTTATCTTGGACGAGGCGGAGCACTAAATCTCCGACGTTGAAGGCGCGGCCTTGTATCCTACGGCTGTGGTAACGCCGTAGGGCCTGCTGGTACTTAGCTGAGTGTAGTAGGGCTACATCTCGCGCCTCGTCGAGTTGATCTTGTGCGTCCTCGAGTGACGCCTGGTTTCCCTGTTCGTCGTACGCTTTGACCCTCGGCGACCCATACTCCAAGTCGGTGGGCAAGATGGCCTTTGACCCGTAAACCATGAAGAACGGGGTGAACCCCGTGGCTCGACTGGGGGTCGTCCTCAAGCTCCAGAGGACCGCTGGGAGCTCCGCAACCCATCGTCCGCCGAACTTTTTAAGGCGGTCGAAGATCCGTGGCTTGAGACCCTGGAGTATCATGCCGTTGGCTCGCTCGACTTGCCTGTTCGTGCAGGGGTGCGCCACTGCCGTCCACTCCACTCGAATGTGGTGGTCGTCGCAGAACTGAAGGAATCTCTTCCCGGTGAACTGCGTGCCGTTGTCGGTGATGATGGAGTTTGGGATCCCGAAGCGGTGGATGATGTCGGTGAAGAACTATACCGCTTGCTCTGACCTGATTTGCACCACTGGCCTCGCTTCGATCCATTTGGAAAACTTGTCGACAGCGACGAGCAGATGGGTGAAGCCCCCGGGCGCCCTTTTGAAGGGTCCGACGAGATCCAGCCCCCAGACCGCGAACGGCCACGTGATGGGGATGGTTTGCAACGCCTGCGCCGGCAGGTGAGTTTGGCGGGCAAAGAACTGGCATCCTTCACAGGTGCGGACTACCTGGGTAGCATCCGCGACCGCGGTTGGCCAGTAAAAACCTTGTCGGACGGCGTTGCCAACAAGCGTCCTTGGCGCAGCGTGGTGACCACAAGCCCCGGCGTGGATATCCTGGATCAGTGCCTTTCCCTGCTCGATTGGGATGCAGTGCTGGAGGATCCCAGTGTGGCTTCTCTTCTAGAGCTCCTGGTCGATGATGGTGTAGGATTTCGCACGGCGCGCGATCCTTCGGGCTTCTGTCTTGTCGGCCGGGAGCGCGTCGTGGACAAGGTAGTCGAGGTACGGAGCTCTCCAGTCGGTCGGGGTGTCGGCCCCCGCCGCGGGGCCCGCCTCGATTTCCATAACCACGGGGTCGGATGGCTTGGCTTCCAGGGCCGGGTCGGGTAGGGCAGCGTTGATTCCCTCGGGATCGGTGCTCGGGTCCAGGACAGGTGGCGCGCTGCCGACCTCCCCTGGCTCGGGTCCCGACCCCAGGGCTGGGCATGCCTCGCCGACCCCTGCTGGATCCAGATAATGGATCGAAGGCTTCAGCTGGTCGCTAATGAAAACGCCATCGGGGACGGGCATCCGGCCGGACGCCGCCTTCGCTAGCTCGTCAGCGGCTTCGTTGAAGCGCCTTGCGACGTGGTTGAGCTCCAACCCGTCGAACTTGTCCTCGAGCTTACGGACCTCGTTGTAGTAAGCGGCCATTTTAGGGTCATGGCAGCTCCATTCCTTCATGACTTGCTCGACGACCAACTGGGAATCATCTCGGACGTCTAGTCGACGGATGCCAAGCTCGATGGCGATGCGGAGCCCGTTGAGCAGGGCTTCATACTCAGCGACATTATTGGATGCCGGAAAATGGAGGCGGATCATGTACCTGATGCGTACACCCAACGGAGAGACGAAGACGAGGCCTGCTCCAGCGCGAGCCCTCATCAGTGACCCGTCAAAGTACATCGTCCAGTACTCCTGCTCCTCTGTCGCCAATGGTGCTTGTACCTCTGTCCACTCGGCCACGAAATCGGCAAGTACCTGGGACTTGATGGCGGTGCGAGGGACGTAGGTGAAACCCTGATCCATAAGCTCAAGCGCCCACTTCACGATCCTTCCTGTTGCATTTGGGTTCCGGATTACTTCACCAAGCGGGAATGAAGAGACGACCGTTACCGGGTGGGAGGTAAAGTAGTGACGCAGCTTCCTCTTCGTGATGAGGACGGCGTAGACGAGCTTCTGGATCTGCGGATACCGTGCCTTGGACTCGGACAATACTTCGCTAATAAAGTACACTGGGCGTTGCACCTTAAGAGCGTGACCCTCCTCCTCCCGCTCCACTACTAGGGCCGCGCTGACCACCTGGGTGGTCGCCGCGACGTAGAGCAGAAGGGTCTTGCCGTCGGCCCGCGGAACTAGAATTGGGGCCTTCGTTAGGAGGTCCTTGAGTCGGTCAAGTGCCTCTTGTGCCTCGCTGGTCCACTCGAAGTGGTCGGATTTCTTCAGGAGCCGATAGAGAGGAAGTCCTCGCTCGCCGAGGTGCGAGATGAAGCGGCTTAGGGATGCTAAGCACCCCATGACGCGCTGTACTCCCTTTATGTTCCGGATCGGCCCTATGTCGTTGATGGCTGCTATCTTCTCCGGGTTCGTCTCGATGCCGCGCACAGAGACGATGAAGCCTAACAGCATGCCCCTTGGGACACCGAACACACATTTCTCGGGGTTAAGCTTAATACACTTATCCCTCAGCCTTTCGAAGGCTAGCTCCAGGTCGGGAACGAGCTGGTCACCCTTTCTGGATTTAACAACGATGTCGTCGACGTAGGCCTCAACGGTCCGCCCGATGAGATCTCCGAAGCACTTCAGCATGCATCGCTAGAAGGTAGCCCCCGCGTTTTTGAGGCCGAACGGCATCTTAACGTAGCAGTAGGGACCAAAGGGGGTGATGGAGGAGGTAGCGAGCTGGTCGGCCTCTTTCATCGCAATCTGGTGGTAGCCGGAATAGGCGTCGAGGAAGCTGAGGGTTTCGCACCCGGCGGTTGAGTCGACTATTTGATCTATGTGTGGCAAAGGAAACGGATCCTTTGGACACGCTTTGTTGAGACCGGTATAATCGACACACATCCTCCATTTCCCGTTCTTTTTCGGTACAAGAACAGGATTGGCCAGCCACTTGGGGTGGCGCACTTCCTTGATGAACCCGGCCGCCAGGATCTTCTGGAGCTCTTCACCAATGGCCCTACGCCTCTCTTCGTCGAAACGACGCAAGCCTTGCTTCACTGGTTTGGAGCCGGCCCTGATGTTTAAGGAATCCTCGGCGACTTCTCTCGGGATGCCTGGCATGTCCGAGGGCTTCCACGCAAAAACGTTGCTGTTCGCGCGGAGGAAGTCGACAAGCGCGCTTTCCTATTTGGGGGATAGGGCCGCGCTGATCCGCACGACCCCACCACTGGAACTGCCGGGGTCGAGAGGGACTTCCTTGATACCTTCGATGGGCTCAAAGGAGGTACCTGACTGCTTGGCGTCAGGCTGGTCCTCGATCGCCTCCGCAAGCTGGACCGCCACGTCGCTCGAGAGGGTGACGGCCGCGGCGTACTCGCAGCACTCCACGTCGCACTCGTATGCCTTCTGGAAGGTTGTGCCGACGGTGATGACCCCGTTGGGCCCCAGCAGCTTGAGCTTGAGGTAGGTGTAGTTGGAGATGGCCATGAACTTCGCGTAGCACGGCCGTCCCAAGATGGCATGGTAGGTTCCGCGAAACCCTACCACCTCGAAGGTGAGGACCTCCTTCCTATAGTTGGAAGGGGTCCCAAACGTGACGGGCAGGTCGATCTGCCCGAGAGGCATCACCTGCTTCCCTGGCACGACGCCATGGAAGGGTGCCTTGCTAGGACGGAGACGGGAGCGATCGATCCCCATGGCGTCGAGGGTCTCGGCGTAGAGGAGGTTGAGGCTGCTGCCCCCATCCTTGAGCACCTTGGTGAGGCGCGTCGTGCCGACGACGGGGTCGACGACGAGAGGGTAGCGCCCTGGATGCCGGACGCGTCCAGCGTGGTCGGACCTATCGAAGGTGATGGCCGGTCCGGACCAATCAAGGAAAGCCGGAGTCGCAGGCTCAGCCGCGTAGACCTCCCGGCGCTCCAGCTTTTGCTGGCGCTTGGTGTCGTACGCTGCGGAGCCCCCGAAGATCATAAAGCAGCCGTCAACTTTAGGGAAGCCATCTTCCTTCTCTTCGTCGCCCTTCTTTTCCTCGTCGGGCTTCCGCTTCCGGTCACCTTTCACCGGATTGCCCACAAAGAACCTCTTCATGAGATTGCAGTCTTTGTAGGCGTGCTTGACAGGGAACTCGTGGTTCGGGCACGGTCCCTCAAGCAGCTTGTCAAAGAAGCCGGGAGCACCTTCGGGAGGCGGCTGCCCCCGCTTGCGCTCGACCGCAGCCACGAGGGGGGCCTCGCGCCGCTGCTTGCCCTTTTTCTTCTGCTGGCGGTGGGAGGTGCCTTCGTCGGCGTCCTCCTCCCATTTCGCCTTGCCCTTGGAATGATCAAAGATCGCTCCGACACCCTCTTCGCCAGAGGCGTAGCTAGTAGCGATGTTGAGGAGCTCTTCCGTGGTTCGTGGGCCTCGGCGCCCTAGCTCGTGGACAAAGGGCCGGCAAGAGGTCCCCGCCAGGAAGGCTCCTATGATGTCGGCGTCGGCAACGTTGGAGAGCTCGGTGCGCTTTCTGGAGAAGCGCCGGATGTAATCCCGGAGGGGCTCGTCCGCCCCCTGGTGGCAGCTCCGGAGATCCCAGGAGTTGCCAGGGCGCGTGTACGTCCCTTAAAAGTTTCCTACGAAAACTTCTTTCAGGTCGTTCCAGTTGCAGATGCGTCCTGAGGGGATATGTTCTAGCCAGGCTCGCGTGGAGTCTGCCAGAAAAAGGGGTAGATTGCGGATGATAAATAGGTCATCGTCCACCCCGCCGGCTTGACATGCAAGCCGGTAATCGCTGAGCCATACTCCAGGATTTGTCTCCCCCGAGTATTTGGCTACACTCGTGGGTTGCCTGAAGCGTGGCGGAAAGGGCGCATTTAGGATGCGCGCGGAGAAGGCCTGAGGCCCTGCCGCTCCGGGGCTCGGGCTGCGGTCTTCCCCGTTGTCGTAGCGCCCGCCACGGTGAACGTGGTAGCCTCGATCTGCCCCGTCCCCCCTGTCCGCGCGGGAGCGTCTCTGCGCGTTCAGGGTGTCGCGGGCGTCACGGACGAGACCGATGCGCTGGTGGACGGATCGAGCCTCGCCTACTGCGGGTGGCGGAGTTCGTCGGGCGGACGCGGCCTGATTCGCCCCCGGAGGGGGTTGATGGACAGATTCCCCCCGCCGTTCCGAGGGTGCGCCATGCGTTGCCCGGCTGGCGTTCTGCCCGCGTCGCCGAGACGCTGAACTTTCCGCCTGCTGGACGGCAGCGCACCCGAGCAGGTTGCGCATCTCTTGGCGTGCCCGTCACTCCTCGGGCGTCGCTGGCTCGGGGAGCTGTCGGAGCAACACTGCCGCGGCGGCGACGTTCTGGCTAGCGCGGGCAAAGAGCGGCGGGCGCTCTCCGTCCGCACAGATGCGTTCCTGGACGTCGCGCGCTCGTTGTCGCGCTCCCCCCTCGTGGTGGGGGTGCTCTACTTCTTGGCGAGCGCCCACGTGCGCTTCCGGTTGTTGAGAGCACCCTGGGGCCCTGGGTAAGGCCCCAGTTGTAGCTGCGGCGCACGAGGGGGGAGCCCGTTGCCTCCCCTCGGCACCATCGCCGTTGGACCCCTCGGAGTGCGCGTCAACCATAAGGCACTCGCGCGAGGGGCGTGGACTCCCGTTACTGGAGCCGGTGTCGGAGATTGTCCTCGCCACGCCCACGGGCTCGTTGCTCGCGGGTGACGTGGTCAAGGCCCGCACTAGGAGGCGACCGAAAGCCCCCGTGGCGTTGCGTAGCCCGAAGGGCTATCCCTCTGGTGAGGTCCTTCTGGTAGGTGACCGGCCGCTCGCCGCCGTCCTAGCGGCGGGGCCGAGGGCAGCGGGACGAGTGGGCAAGACGAGGACTGGGATCAGCTCGATCCCTTCCCCGGTGGCCAGGAAGTCCAGGCTCCCGAAACGGATCAGGGAGCCCGGAGCAAAGCTGCTATCGTGATTGGCCATCTGAGGCTGGAGATGTACGCGCAAAGGGCCCCTACCTGGCGCGCCAACTGTCGTTGTCAAGATCAGCGGATCAAGACTTAGACTAGTAAATTTCTTTTATGCGCGTAAGCCTCAGGTGGTTGCGCGGGAGACACGATTTTAGACTGGTTCGGGCAAAGGAAGCCCTACGTCCAGTATCGAGGATGCTCGTGTTGCCCACGCAGGGGTTCTGTAGTAGGGGGTTACAGATGGACGAGAGAGGGACTGGTCCCAAGTCTCTTTGGCTCTTGCGCTCTCAGGGAGCGTTGCAGTGTACTATGGCGTGTGGGAGAAGAAGCCAATCGATCGATCCCCCTCTCCGGCCCTGGGTTCCTCCTTTTATATCGCAAGGGCATGGCCGGAGTTACAATTGGGATCGGGTAAAGAGGACTGTAAAGAGTAAAGCGTAGAATGGTAAAAGGCACGGCAGGAAGGAGGAGCAAGATCCTAGGCGTCCGATGCTTCTGCTGGCCCTTGACGAGTGTTGGCGTGCATGCCGGAGGAGGAGGTCGCCGTGTGCCAAGTGTTGTTCCTCCCTTCAGGTAGCTCCTTCGATGTTCGTAGGTATCAGATCATGATGAGGGTGCTCCGTCGTTACCCCAGCGTCTGTTAGGGAGGACGGTGGATGTCGCTGCTCAGGCGATGGCTGCTGAGAGGGAGGGCGTCACATCCGCGCTGCTGGGTACGCGGGACCCGAGGGTGTGTGGGGCCCGAGGACAGGCCGCTCTCTCCTTTGCTCCGGTCGGCGCAGGCCATGAGTACCCCGCGACGAATGGGAGCCGGCCGCCAGCATTGTAGCCTGCACAGGGCGGTCGTACACGGGTACTTGCGCCGGGTTGCGTGAGGGGCGCGGTCACCCTGTCCTCTGCCGGACCTGCGGCGTATTTATGGCGAGGCCGACGGGGGGACCCACACGATTTTGTCTGTCTTGCCCATGTGGACCGCATCCGAGGGGGATCCCGGCCCCGTGGGCCTCAGTGCGCCCGACCCCTCCACTTGGGGTCGGACGAGGCGGAAACTCCGTGGCGGGAGGTCGGGCACCCCCGACCCTGGGATCGCGGTCGGGCGAGGCGGAAATCTTGCGGAGGGGGGTCGGGCGCTCCCGACCCTGGCGCCTGGGTCGGGCGAGGCGGAGCTTTTGATTATGCTTTAGGTGGGCCTGGGCCTTCATGTTTGTTTCTTTAAGCGGTGTTTTAGGGGATCGTTAATATTTCCCCCCAACAGTATTAGGTACCTTCTAGATTGACTCTAGTGCAAGTGGGAGACTGTTGGAGGTATGCCCTAGAGGCAATCATAGAGATGATGATATTCCATTTGTATCCATGATTTGTATATTGTGTTCATTGAATATCCATTAAAGGCTACTTGAATTGATTTGCAATTATGTGAATTGTATGTGAAACTCTTTACTTGTATGGTTATTCTAAAGTTGTCCCTAGTCGGAGTTCATGTGAGGACACACATGAATATTAGACTAGAACATGTATTAGTTGATGACTATGTTTCACAAGTCATGGACATGGAGATGTTGAACTAATAATGTGGACACATGTGGAGACATGTGCTAGGACTGACCCAACACGAGAAGTAGTTCTCTCTTTAAAACAACATATACGCTTTGTTCTTAGACCTGAGATTGTCGCATGTATTCTAGATGTGGATCGACCTACTTAGGGGCTATCAAACGCTACGCCGTAACAGGGTAGTTATAAAGGTAGCTTTCGGGTTTGTCAAGAACCATGCTATGAGACATGGTCAATCAAGATGGGATTTGCCCCTCTCTGATTGAGAGTGATATCTCTGGGCCCCTCGAGTGATCGGATCCGAAAATGCATGGCCATGCTATGTATGGTTAAGAGTTAACCTACAAAGGGATTCCGAATCACAGGATCGAGAAAGAGCGGTCAGCTTGAAGCTAGACCAAATATCGTGAGGCAAAGGGAATAGCATGTATATTATGTTGTGATGGTTCGTCTGATATGATCTTCGTGTGCGTATAGGAGTTGGCACGTCTTGCTAGAGGCCGCTACCGACTATTGGGCCGAGTAGGAGTACTCGGGCCATGTCTATACGTATCCGAACCCATAGGGTCACACACTTAAGGGGCTGGAAGCCCAATTCGGATCTGATCTGAGTTGGATTAGGTTTAGAAGTACTAATGGGCCTCGAACCCAGAGGCCCGTTAGGAACCTCTATATATAGAGGGGTGGGGGCGCCCTAGGGTTTACACCTTTTGGCGAAACACACCTGCCGTGCCTCCCACGCCCTCGCCTATTGCAACTCGCCGATCTAGCAGTCCGGCTTGCGACGCTTCCTCCCTGCACGTGTGGATACCTTGGAGGTGTTGCGCCTGCAGCACTTGGACGAGCCGTCGACGAGCCGCCGACGAGCCACGACGAGCCGCCGACGAGCCGCGGCACCGGAGGCGATCTTGCTGCACGTGGACGAGCTGCTGAGGTGCTGCTGGATGTGATGTGATCGACTACGTACGACTACGTTGATCGACTACGTACGACTACGTGATCGTCTTCACTGCATCGACGCATATCTACATCTTTCGCACCAGTAGTGCGTCGAGTGGTAATCCCGTGATCCTTATACGGCAGTTCTTCCTGGTTATACGCGGTAGAAATTTTGATTTCCGCTAGTGTAGCCTACCTCGTATCCCAACATCATGGGGCACTTTGGCGTCTACAAGACGCATGAAGTGCTGACTGCCCACTTCTTTTGGCCCCGGATGCGCGTTGATGTTGAGCGCCTTGTTGCACGCTGCACTACTTGCTAGAAAGCTAAGTCACGATTGAACAACCATGGTTTGTACATACCTTTGCCTATTCCTACTTCCCCTTGGCTTGATATTTCTATGAACTTTGTTTTGGGATTGCCTAGAACTAAGAAGGGGAGGGACAATATTTTTGTGGTTGTTGATCGTTTCTCCAAAATGGCTCATTTTATACCTTGTCATAAGACTAATGTGACACCCGGCCCAATTTGGTTGGCCCAGTGTGGCCCATTAGCGCAGGTGCGCATGTTTAGTACCACATTGCTAGTTTAGTAAGGGTGGAGGCAACTTATAAGCCTTCGTCAACCAGCCATAGCACCTTCGGGTTAACCCTTTTACACGAAGCGAGGACGCAAGTGTAAGCAGGGTGCTATGTGTACGCGTGCCCGCCCCTCGGAAGGGTTGGGCGGTGCGGCTTTGGAGGACGGGGTGTTTCAAATGGTATCAGAGCCGACCCTCGCGGTTGCGCGTACGGGTCAGTGTGCGGGCATATGGCGCATGGCGCGTGTGGGCCTGAGATGGGACACACGGCATGGCATATTGCGCCGGCACTGGACGTACGGTCGTGCGCTTAGAGGGAACGTTCCTGGACATTTTCCCATGCGTGGGTGAGTTGGACCGACGAGGACGTCGGGTTCTTTGAGGGGGGGTGAATGTGACACCCGGCCCAATTTGGTTGGCCCAGTGTGGCCCATTAGCGCAGGTGCGCATGTTTAGTACCACATTGCTAGTTTAGTAAGGGTGGAGGCAACTTATAAGCCTTCGTCAACCAGCCATAGCACCTTCGGGTTAACCCTTTTACACGAAGCGAGGACGAAAGTGTAAGCAGGGTGCTATGTGTACGCGTGCCCGCCCCTCGGAAGGGTTGGGCGGTGCGGCTTTGGAGGACGGGGTGTTTCAACTGATGATGCTAGCAATGTTGCTGAATTGTTCTTCCGCGAGATTATTCGTTTGCATGGTATTCCAAATACAATAGTCTCTGATCGTGATGCCAAGTTTCTCAGTCATTTTTGGAGATCACTGTAAAATAAAATGGGAACTAAATTGCTGTTTAGCACCACTTGTCACCCTCAGACTGATGGACAAACTGAGGTGGTTAATCGAACCTTGTCCACCATGCTTAGGGCTGTTTTAGATAAACACTTGAAATGTTGGGAAGATTGCTTGCCTCATGTTGAGTTTGCTTATAATCATGCAACGCATTCTTCTACAAAGATGTGTCCCTTTCAGGTTGTTTATGGTTATATTCCTCGGGCGCCTATTGATTTGTTTGCGCTTGATGCTGAGGATGCCCCACACCTAGATGCCGCTGCACATGTTGATCAAATGATTAGCTTGCATGAGCAAACTCAACAAAACATTGCTGTTGCTAATGCTAAATATCAGGTTGCGGGTAGTAAAGGGAGAAAACATGTTACTTTTGCACCGGGTGATCTGGTTTGGTTGCATTTGAGAAAGGATCGTTTTCCTACTTTACGTCGTTCAAAATTGATGCCACGTGCTGCTGGTCCTTTTAAAGTGCTAACCAAGATTAATGATAATGCTTTTATCCTTGACCTGCCTGTGGAGTTTGGTGTTTCCACGAGTTTTAATGTTGCAGATTTGAAACCGTATACGGGCGAAGATGAGGAGTTGCCGTCGACGACGACTTCAGTTCAAGAAGGGGAGGATGATTAGGACACTACGAGTACATCTACACCAGCAGCACCTCAGGCGCCTCCAGTTGCTACTCTACCTCAGGCGCCTACAGTTGATCATCCAGTTGGGCCAATCACTCGGGCCCGTGCGAGAGAATTAAACTTCATCATGCTGTTAAGGAATGAAGGCCCAGCGGAATAAGAAGATGGCCCAACAGGGCAGCCCAGGTGGGGCGCCTAGGGTTGGGAGCCGCGGCCCTCCCCCTGGTCGCGCGCGCCCCCCTCCTGCCGTGGCGCCTCCTCCGGGCTCCAGGGGCTGCGCCCCCTTTATTTAGTCAGAGTCCGTTTTGTTTACGACTCGAGTTTTGTTTTACATCTAGCTTTAGCTACTCTCGAACACGCGCAAATACGCGCTGTCCTTGTGTGATTCAGAACTCCACCTTCTAGTGATATTTAGATTGCTCGCCTCTCTTTCTTGTTCGTTCTTCGATTGCGGACAGGAATCGATCTTCGTGATCAGGCTGATCTTGCGCTGGCAAGGTTGGTAACCACAGGAAGTTGGTTCAGCGATTGCATTGGCGCTTCGAGTTCGCTCGTCGTAGTCGGATCGTGAGGGTCTACTTCCACCAAGTCGAATTTATCTCCACTCACCGAAAGATCGGGCACTCCGACTCTATCAAAACCCCTAGTGTTGGTCCTTACTTTCAATATTTTAGCTCAAGTTCTAAGTTCATTAACCAGTCTAAGTTGGCAACTTATACTAATCAAACATTGTTTCCAAACAATTAGAGAACAAACATCATGATTAATAACCTCATGTTCCATCTTTACTTAGTGCAGAATAGCGATCAAGCAGTCCTAAACTATAAGAGGCAGACGAATCGATTGGAATTTATTAACCATGCATGGCGAACCTAATCTCGTGACATCCGCACACCACGAAGGGTTGCTTCATTTGTCAGCCGTCCCCATCGATCCATTAGGCACGTGTCAGATCCAAACTTCCTTTGGCATGCAATGCTCCATAGTCCCGACCTCTGCCATACTATGACCACACTTGCACCCACATGATGCACTATGGGAACGACGTTCCAAGGACAGCAGGGAGGTATGACACGCCCCAGTTGAATTAGGTACTAGACTTCCCTATCCCATACTAGGTATGAGATTAGTACTTTCAAACACTTGATCACGAACGACGACACGTTTTGACCTTTGCAAGTTCATTGCTAGACATACGGGGCAAACCACCACGTCGGAACAATTCCCGGTCCCATACGTCATCCTTATGGTTGTAGCATAAGTAAACAAACAACTCCTATAACTCGCGGGTGACAGGCAATCACTTAACTTTTATCGAGTCCTATTTAGCACAGCAACTACTCGACCTTTCATAGGTTTTCCTCAGAGAGCATTAGACTTGTTGGAACTCGTACATACCGATGTATGCGGACCAATGAGCACGACAGCCAAAGGAGGGTACCAATACTTCATAACTTTTACTGATGATTTTAGTAGATATGGATATGTCTACTTAATGAGGCACAAGTCTGAAACCTTTGAAAAGTTCAAGGAATTTCAGAATGAAGTTGAAAATCAGCATGGCAAGAAAATTAAGGCCTTGCGATCTGATCATGGAGGCGAGTATTTGAGCCACGAATTTAACAATCATCTAAACAGTTGCGGAATTGTTCCACAGCTTACGCCGCCTAGAACACCTCAGAGAAACAGTGTATCCGAGCGACGTAATTGAACTTTATTAGACATGGTTCGATCAATGATGAGCCAGTCGGACCTACCGTTATCATTTTGGGGATACGCTCTAGAAACAATAGCTTTCACACTTAATAGGGTACCGTCTAAATCCGTAGTTAAGACACCATATGAGATGTGGACTGGAAAGACTCCCAGTTTGTCTTTTCTAAAGATTTGGGGATGTGAAGTGTTTGTCAAAAGACTTCAGTTGGACAAGATCACACCCAAGTCGGATAAGTGCATTTTCGTGGGATATCCAAAGGAAACTTTAGGATATTATTTCTACAACCGATCAAAGGGCAAAGTGTTTGTCGCTCGGAATGGGGTTTTCCTAGAGAAAGAGTTTCTCAAAGGATTAAGGAGTGGAAAGATAGTGCATCTTGAAGAAGTTCGGAATGAGCCAATCAGGCAAGAATCTACGAGTGATGCTAACGTAGCAGAACAAGTTGAGATACCAATGGCAAGAGAAGCACCACCACAACCACGAAGATCGGCAAGGCTCCGCGAAATGCGGGAAATATTATTGTTGGACAATGATGAGCCTGCGACATATGCAGAAGCAATGATGGACCCAGACTCCAAAAAATGGCGGAGTGCCATGCAATCCTAAATAGAGTCCATGGGAGACAATGAAGTTGGGAACTTGGTTGACCCACCATAGAGTGCAAGTGCATCTATAAGAAGAAAAAGGACATGGATGGAAATGTCCACATCTATAAAGTGTTGGAGGTATGGCCTAGAGGCAATCATAGAGATGATGATACTCCACTTGTATCCATGATTTGTATATTGTGTTCATTGAATATCCACTAAAGGCTACTTGAATTGATTTGCAATTATGTGAATTGTATGTGAAACTCTTTACTTGTATGGTTATTCTAAAGTTGTCCCTAGTCGGAGTTCATGTGAGGACACACATGAATATTAGACTAGCACATGTATTAGTTGATGACTATGTTTCACAAGTCATGGACATGGAGATGTTGAACTAATAATGTGGACACATGTGGAGACATATGCTAGGACTGACCCAACATGAGAAGTAGTTCTCTCTTTAAACAACATATACGCTTTGTCCTTAGACATGAGATTGTCGCATGTATTCAAGATGTGGATCGACCTACTAAGGGGCTATCAAACGCTACGCCGTAATAGGGTAGTTATAAAGGTAGCTTTCGGGTTTGTCAAGAAGCATGCTATGAGACATGGTCAATCAAGATGGGATTTGCCCCTCTCTGATTGAGAGTGATATCTCTAGGCCCCTCGAGTGATGGGATCCGAAAATGCATGGCCATGCTACGTACGGTTAAGAGTTAACCTACAAAGTGATTCCGAATCACAGGATCGAGAAAGAGCGGTCGGCTTGAAGCTAGACCAAATATCGTGAGGCAAAGGGAATAGCATGTATATAGTGTTGTAATGGTTCGTCTGATATGATCTTCGTGTGCGTATAGGAGTTGGCACGTCTTGCTAGAGGCCGCTACCGACTATTGGGCCGAGTAGGAGTACTCGGGCCACGTCTATACGTATCCGAACCCATAGGATCGCACACTTAAGGGGCTGGAAGCCCAATTCGGATGTGATCCGAGTTGGATTAGGTTTAGAAGTACTAATGGGCCTCGGACCCAGAGGCCCGTTAGGAACCTCTATAAATAGAGGGGTGGGGGTGCCCTTGGGTTTACCCCTTTTTGGCGAAACTGATCTACCGCGCCTCCCACGCCCTCGCCTGTTGCAACTCACGGATCTAGCAGTCCGGCTTGCGACGCTTCCTCCCTGCACGTGTGGATACCTTGGAGGTGTTGCGCCTGCAGCACTTGGACGAGCCGCCGACAAGCCACGACGAGCCGCCGACAAGCCACGACGAGCTGACGACGAGCCGTGGCACGAGGGAGATCTTGCTGCACGTGGACGAGCTGTTGAGGAGCTGCTGGACGTCGACGTGATCGACTACGTACGACTACATTGATCAACTTCGCTGCATCGACGCAAATCTACATCTTTCGCCCCAGTAGTGCGTCGAGTGGTAATCCCGTGATCCTTATACGACAGTTTTCCTGGTTTACACGGTAGAATTTTTTATTTGCGCTAGTGCAGCCTACCTCGTATCCCAACAGTGGTATCAGAGCCGTAGCTGTTTAGTTTTGGATTCGGGATGTGTGCATATGGAGATATGCGAGTTTTAAGTTTGATCTATGTCCTGGTTTTGTGTTCTTGCTGCAATGGTAGTGTAACGACATACTCCTACCAGTCGGTTTCCGCCATCGGAGTTAAGTGATACACGTAATTCCAGTTGCAGTGAACGAAGATCAATATGATTGGTCGAATCGAAATCCAGGGTCATACGCCAGGCGCATGAGATATGCAATAGTAGATGGGATCTACTACCAGGGTCAGGATTTTTTGTCGTGTGCGTATGCTTCGGTAAATCAGCCGTTTTCGGTGAAATTAGATTTCCCAAATTCGGCATGGAAGATGGAGTTTCGGGCATCCAAAGTTTCAAATGTTAGGACGCTTAACTCTGTTTTGCAGGATGTATGTATCTTATGATCAGTATGGCCCCCTTTGTGTATGTGATGCATGTGTGTAACTCATTCGTGACCTGCGTGTCGCGCGTACGGCAACACGGCAGGAGCCATATGTGTTGTCACTTTATTGTATTTAATGGTCTGCGTACCAATCTGTGATGATCCAAGCAACTATGTAATCTTCATTACTAGCTTCTTTACTAACTATTAGGCGTAATAGCATGTTATAGTTCTTGGAGGACTCATCACCAGGAGAATGGCGCACATGGAACATGGAGATGGAGATTGCCATGGTGAACAGGTTCTATGGAGATGGAGATCACCATAAGAAAAACGGGCCATACTGTATGACAACTGTGTGGCATTGTCATTTGGGTCATATAAGTGAAAAGCACATGAAGAAGCTCCATTTTGATGGACTTCTAACTTCGTTTGATTTTGAATCATACGAGACATGTGAGGCTTGCTTGCTAGGCAAGATGACCAAGACGCCTTTCACAGGATTTCCTGAGAGAGCAGTAGACTTGTTGGAACTCGTACATAGTGATGTATGCGGACCAATGAGCACGACGGCTAGAGGAGGATTCCAATACTTCATAACTTTCACTGATGATTTTAGTAGATATGGCTATGTCTACTTGATGAGGCACAAGTCTGAAACCTTTGAAAAGTTCAAGCAATTTCAGAATGAAGTTGAAAATCAGCGTAGCAAGAAAATTAAGGCCTTACGATCTGATCGTGGAGGCGAGTATTTGAGCCACGAGTTTAGCAATCATCTAAAGAGTTGCGGAATTGTTCCACAACTTATGCCGCCTGGAACACCTCAGAGAAACGGTGTATCCGAGCGACGTAATCGAACTTTGTTAGACATGGTTCGATCAATGATGAGCCAGTTGGACCTACCGTTGTCATTTTGGGGATACGCTCTAGAAACAGCAGCTTTCACACTTAATAGGGTACCATCTAAATCCGTAGTTAAGACACCATATGAGATGTGGACTGGAAAGGTTCCCAGTTTGTCTTTTCTAAAGATTTGGGGTTCTGAAGTGTTTGTCAAGTGACTTCAGTCGGACAAGATCACACCCAAGTCGGATAAGTGCATTTTCATGGGATATCCAAAGGAAACTTTGGGATATTATTTCTACAACCGGTCAGAGGGCAAAGTGTTTGTCGCTCGGAATAGGGTTTTCCTAGAGAAAGAGTTTCTCAAAGGAGAAAAGAGTGGAAAGACAGTGCATCTTGAAGAAGTTCAAGATGAGCTGATCGGGCAAGAATCAATGAGTGATGCTAACGTAGCAGAACAAGTTGAGATACCCATAGCAAGAGAAGCACCGCCACAACCACGAAGGTCGGCAAGGCTCCGCGAAATGCGGGAAATATTATTATTGGACAATGATGAGCCTGCGACATATGCAGAAGCAATGATGGACCCAGACTCCGAAAAATGGCAGAGTGCCATGCAATCCGAAATAGAGTCCATGGGAGACAATCAAGTTTGGAACTTGGTTGACCCGCCTGGTGGTGTTAAAGCCATAGAGTGCAAGTGAATCTATAAGAAGAAAAAGGACATGAATGGAAATGTTCACATCTATAAAGCACGACTTGTCGCAAAAGGTTTTCAACAAGTTCAACGAGTTGACTACGACGAGACTTTGTCACCCGTAGTGATGCTTAAGTCCATTCGGATTATTCTAGCTATAGCTGCATATTTCGATTATGAGATATGGCAGATGGATGTCAAGACAGCTTTCCTGAATGGAAACCTAGCTGAGGACGTGTATATGATACAACCTGAGGGTTTTGTCGATCCGAAAAATGCTGGAAAGGTATGCAAGCTTCAAAGATCTATTTATGGATTGAGCAAGCATCTAGGAGTTGGAACATTCGTTTTGATGAAGTGGTCAAAGGGTTTGGCTTCACCAAAAATGAAGAAGAGTCTTGTGTTTACAAGAAGGTTAGTGGGAGCTCTGTAGTATTTCTAATCTTATATGTGGATGACATATTACTGATTGGAAATAACATTCCTATGCTTGAGTCCGTAAAGACTTCACTGAAAAATAGTTTTCGATGAAGGACTTAGGGGAAGCAGCATATATTTTGGTCATCAAAATCTATAGAGATAGATCTAGAAGGCTTATAGGATTAAGCCAAGATACTTAAATTGATAAAGTGTTGAAACAGTTCAACATGGAAAAGGTGAAGAAAGGGTTCTTGCCTATGTCACATGGCATACACCTCAGCAAGACTCAGTGCCCTTCGACTACTGATGAGCAGGATCGCATGAGTAGAGTGCCAATATGCTTCAGTTACCGGATCTATCATGTATGCAATGATAAGTACTCACCCAGATGTTTCAAATGCGCTAAGTATGACAAACAGACACCAGTCTGATCCGGGTGACAGTCACTGTACGGCGGTGAAAAACATTATTAAGTATTTAAGAAGGATTAAAGATATGTTCCTCGTCTATGGAGGTGAGGAGGAGCTCGTTGTAATAGGTTAGACCAATGCTAGTTTCTAAACCAATAGAGACAATTCAAAGTTACAATCAGGATTTGTGTTCATGCTCAACAATGGTGCTAAGAGTGGGAAAGGTTCCAAGCAGGAGACGGTGGCTGATTCTACGACAGAAGCCGAGTACATCATGACTTCAGAAGCCGCGAAGGAGGGTGTTTGGATAAGGAATTTCCTTATTGGGCTTTGTGTGTTCCCGAATGCGTCCAGCCCATTGAATCTCTACTGTGATAACAATGGGGCAATTGCGCAAGCAAAGGAGCCAAGGAACCACCAGAAGAACAAACACGTAATGCAGCGATTTCATCTCATTCGAGACTTTGTTAACCGGGGTGAGATCAAGATATGCAAAATACACACGGATCTGAATATTTTCAATCCTATGACAAAGCCACTCCCGTTGGCTAAGCATGATGCGCATGTAAGAGCTATGGGTTGATACCTTCTAGATTGACTCTAGTGCAAGTGGGAGACTGTTGGAGGTATGCCCTAGAGGCAATTATAGAGATGATGATACTCCATTTGTATCCATGATTTGTGTATTGAGTTCCTTGAATATCCATTAAAGGCTACTTGAATTGATTTGCAATTATGTGAATTGCTTGTGAAACTCTTTACTTGTATGGTTATTCTAAAGTTGTCCCTAGTTGGAGTTCTTGTGAGGACACACATGAATATTAGACTAGCACATGTATTAGTTGATGACTATGTTTCACAAGTCATGGACATGGAGATGTCAAACTAATAATGTGGGCACATGTGGAGATATATGCTAGGACTGACCCAACACGAGAAGTAGTTCTCTCTTTACACGACATGTACGCTTTATCCTTGGACTTGAGATTTTCACATGTACTCAAGATGTGGATCAACTTACTTAGGGGCTATCAAATGCTACACCGTAATAGGGTAGTTAAAAAAGTAGCTTTCAGGTTTGTCAAGAAGCATGCTGTGAGGCATGGTCAAATCAAGATGGGATTTGCCCCTCTCTGATTGAGAGTGATATCTCTAGGTCCCTCGAGTGATTGGATCCGAAAATGCATGGCCATGCTACGTAAGGTTAAGAGTTAACCTACAAAGGGATTTCGAATCACAGTATTGAGAAAGAGCGGTTGGCTTGGAGCTAGACCAAATATCGTGAGGCAAAGGGAATAGCATGTACGTGATGTTGTGACGGTTCGTTTGATATGATCTTCGTGTGCGTATAGGAGTTGGCACGTCTTGCTAGAGGCCGCTACCGACTATTGGGCTGAGTAGGAGTACTCGGGCCATGTCTATGAGTATCCAAACCTATAGGGTCACACGCTTAAGAGGCTGGAAGCCCAATTCAAATTTGATCTGAATTGGATCAGGTTTAGGAGTACTAATGGGCCTCGGACTGAGAGGCCCATCAGGAACCTCTATAAATAGAGGGGTGGGGGCGCCCTAGGGTTTTACACCTTTTGGCCGAAGCATAGCCGCCACGCCTCCCACGCCCTCACCCTGTTGCAACTCACAGACTTGCAATCCGGCTTGCGACGCTTCCTCCCTGCATGTGTGGATACCTTGGAGGTGTTACACCTGCAGCACTTGGACGAGCCGCCAACGAGCCTTGCATAGAAATGGAAAGGTTCTACTTGCCCTGAAATGCAAGGTTTTTTCTTGCATAGAAATGCAAGGTTCGAGGTGTTTGCGTCCACTATTGGGATTTGCAAACCTTTGCTCTAATGTTTGAGATCCAAAGTCTTGATTGTGAAGAAACACAACTTGTCCTTTGAAGCCAATCTCGATTGGGCGGAAACCCAATGCAACTGCCTTTCGAGGCTTGTAAAATGAGGAAGGTAAAAAAACAATCCCGCAGCTTTTGTTTCTCTAGCTAATAACTCTCGAGATTAGGGGAAGTGAATTTACATCGAATTGTAAAGGTTTACATGGATCCACCTCGTTAAAAACCTTGCCTGTAGTGTGGAGCCCCTGCTAAGAATAGAGTATGGTCCTTTAACAGAATAGTAAATGCTGGAAAGTAAACCTACTACCCTCATCACTGTTTATAGTTCCACAGGCTGAGGGTTCTTACAGATTTAGCAACTATGGGTAGTATTTGCGCAGATTATCTACATTGCAGGAATGTGGTAGCTCTTGTCCAAGCTGATCTATGAGGTAGAAAGATCCTGGCCTGTTGCTTCATGTGATAATGTAAGGCCCTTCCTAGGTTTCTTGCAGCTTCCCGAGGTTCTCTCAGCTCTAAAGGGTCTCCCACAAGTGGCTGATTTTTGACCCGGGACAAAAGGGGGCGTTTAGTCCTGATTGCTATTTGACCCGGGACAAAAGCCTCATTTATTCCGGGCCAACATTAAACCGGGATAAAAGGGGTTGGATGGAAAGTCAGTTTTGTACCAGTGCCTGCGAAGTTAGCTAGAATTGTAGGTAAGTGTTGAACTCTAAAACTAATGTTACAACTTATTTGTTGCCTTTTGGGCTTAGCTTGTATTGAAATGCGAAGCCTTGCACAGAAATGGAAAGGTTCTACTTGCACAGAAATGCAAGGTTTTTGTTGCACAGAAATGCAAGGTTCGAGGTGCTTGCGTTCACTATTGGGATTGACAAACTTTGCTGTAATGTTTGAGATCCAAAGTTTTGATCGTGTAGAAACACAATCTGTCCTTTGGAGCCGATCTCGATTGCGCGGAAACCCAATGCAACTGCCTTTCGATGCTTGTAAAATGAGCAAGGTAAAAAAACAATGCTGCAGCTTTTGTTTCTCTAGCTAATAACTCTCAAGGTTAGGGGAACTGAATTTTCATTGAATTGTAAAGGTTTGCATGGATCCGCCTCATTAAAAACCTTGCCTCTCATGTGGAGCCCTTGCTAGGAATAGAGTATGGTCCCTCAGCAAAATAGTAAATGCTTGAAAGTAAACCTACTACCCTCGACACTGTTGATAGTTCCACAGGCTGAGGGTTCTTACCGATTTAGCGACTACGGGTAGTACTTGCACAGATTATCCACATTCCAGGAATGTGGTAGGTCTTCTCCAAGCTAATCTATGAGGTAGAAAGATGTTGCGTGTTGCTTCATGTGATAACATCAGGCCCATCCCAGGTTTCTTGCAATTTCCCGAGGTTCTCCCAGTTCTAAAGGGTCTCCCACGGGGGACTGATTTTTGACCTAGGACAAAAGCGGGACCTTTAGTCCCGATTGGTATTTGACCCGGGACTAAAGCTCCTTTTATTCCGGGACAACATTAAACTAGGACAAAAGGGGTTGGATGCAAAGTTAGTTCTCTACCAGTGCCTATGAGGTTAGCTACAATTGTAGGTAAGTGTCGAACTGTAAAACTAATTTTACAACTCATTTCTTGCGTTTTGGCCTTAGCTTGTATCGAAATGCAAAGCCTTGCACAGAAAAGGAAAGGTTCTACTTGCACAGAAATGCAAGGTTTTTCTTGCACAGAAATGCAAGGTCCGAGGTGCTTGCGTTCACTATTGGGATTGGCAAACCTTTCCTCTAATGTTTGAGAGCGAAAGTCTTGATTATGCAGAAATAAAATTTGTTCTTTGGAGTCGATCTCGATTGCACGAAAACGCAATGCAACTGCCTTTCGAGGCCAGTAAAATGAGAAAGGTAAAAAAACCAATGTCGCAGCTTTTGTTGCTCTGGCTAATAACTCTTGAGGTTAGGGGAAGTGAATTTTTATTGAATTGTAAAGGTTTACATGGATCCGCCTCGTTAAAACCTTGCCTCTAGTTTGGAGCCCCTCCTAGGAAAAGAGTACGGTCCTTCAACAGAATAGTAAATGCTGGAAAGTAAACCTACTACCCTCAAAACTGTTTATAGTTCCACAGGCTGAGGGTTCTTACAGATTTAGTGACTATGGGTAGTATCTGCGCAGATTATCCACATTGCAGAAATGTGGCAGCTCTTCTCCAAGCTGATCTATGAGGTACAAAGATCCTGGCCTGTTGCTTCATGTGATAACGTAAGGCCTTTCCCAGGTTTCTTGCAGTTTCCTGAGGTTCTCCCAGTTCTAAAGGGTCTCCCACGGGTGGGTGATTTTTGACCCGATACAAAAGGGGTGCCTTTAGTCCCGATTGGTGTTTCACCCGGGACTAATGCCTCATTTATTCCGGGACAACTTTAAACTGGGACAAATGAGGTTGGATGGTAAGTCAGTTTTCTACCAGTGCCTGTGAGGTTAGCTAGAATTGTAGGCAAATGTTGAACTGTAAAACTAATATTACAACTTATTTGTTGCCTTTTGGCTTTTTCTTGTATAAAAATGCAAAGCCTTGCACAGAAAGGGAAAGATTCTACTTGATAGGAATGCAAGGTTTGAGGTGTTTGTGTTCACTATTGGGATTGGCAAACCTTTCCTCTAATGTTTGAGATCCAAAGTCTTGATTGCGCAGAAACATAATTTGTTCTTTGGAGTCGATCTCAATTGCGCGGAAATGCAATGAAACTGCCGTTCGAGGCTTGTAAAATGAGAAAGGTAAAAAAACAATGCCACAGCTTTTGTTGCTGTGGCTAATAACTCTCAAGGTAAGGGGAAGTGAATTTCATTGAATTGTAAAGGTTTACATGGATCTGCCTCGTTAAAAACCTTGCCTGTAATTTGGAGCCCCTGCTAGGAAAATAGTACGGTCCTTTTGAAGAATAGTAAATGCTGGAAAGTACACCTAGTACCCTCGACACTGTTTATAATTTCACAGGCTGAGGGTTCTTACAGATTTACCGACTATGGGTAATATTTGCGCAGATTATCCACATTCCAGGAATGTGGCAGCTCTTCTCCAAGCTGATCAATGAGGTACAAAGATCCTAGCCTGTTGCTTCATGTGATAATGTAAGGCCCTTCCCAGGTTTCTTGCAGCATCCCGAGGTTCTCTCAGCTCTAAAGGGTCTCACACGGGTGGCTAATTTTTGACCCAAGATAAAAGGGGGGCCTTTAGTCCCGATTGGTATTTAACTTAGGACTAAAGCCTCATTTATTCCGGGCCAACTTTAAACAAGAACAAAAGGGGATGGATGGAAAGTCAGTTTTGTACCAGTGCCTGCGAAGTTAGCTAGAATTGTAGGTAAGTGCTGAACTGTAAAACTAATGTTACAACTTATTTGTTGCCATTTGGCCTTGGCTTGTATTGAAATGTGAAGCCTTGCACAGAAATGGAAAGGTTCTACTTGCACAGAAATGCAAGGTTTTTCTTGCACAAAAATGCAAGGTTCGAGTTGCTTGCGTTCATTATTGGGATTAGCAAACCTTTTCTCTAATGTTTGAGATCCAAAGTCTTGATTTTGTAGAAACACAATTTGTCCTTTGGAGCCGATCTCGATTGCGCGGAAACCCAATGGATCTGCTTTTGTTGCTTTGGCTAATAACTCTCGAGGTTAGGGAAAGTGAATTTTCATTGAATTGTAAAGGTTTACATGGATCCGCCTCATTAAAAACCTTGCCTCTGGTGTGGATCCCCTGCTGGGAAAAGAGTACGCTCCTTCAGCAGAATAGTAAATGCTGGAAAATAAACCTACTACCCTCAACACTGTTTATAGTTCCACAAGCCGAGGGTTCTTAAAAATTTAGCGACTATGGGTAGTATTTGCGCAGATTATCCACATTCCAGGAATATGGCAGCTCTTCTCCAACCTTATCTATGAGGTAGAAAGATCCTATGTGTTGCTTCATGTGATAACATAAGGCCCTTCCCAGGTTTCTTGCAGCTTCCAGAGGTTCTCCTAGTTCTAAAGGGTCTCCCACGGGGGGCTGATTTTTGACCCGAGACAAAAGGGGGACCTTTAGACCCGATTGGTATTTGACCCGGGACTAAAGCCCCTTTTATTCCGGGACAACTTTAAACCGGGATAAAAGGGGTTGGATAGAAAGTCAGTTTTCTACCAGTGCCTACGAGGTTAGCTACAATTGTAGGTAAATGTTGAACTGTAAAACTATTGTTACAACTTATCTGTTGCCTTTTGGCCTTAGCTTGTATGCAAATGCAAAGCCTTGCACAGAAATGGAAAGGTTCTACTTGCACAGAAATGCAAAGTTTTTCTTGCACAGAAATGCAAGGTTCGAGGTGCTTGCGTTCACTATTGGGATTGGCAAACCTTTCCTCTAATCTTTGAGAGCTAAAGTTTTGATTCCGCAAAAACACAATTTGTTCTTTGGAGTCGATCTCGATTGCGCGGAAATGCAATGCAACTGCCTTTCGAGGCTTGTAAAATGAGAAAGGCAAAAAAACAATGCCGCAGCTTTTGTTGCTTTTGCTAATAACTCTCGAGGTTAGGGAAAGTGAATTTTCATTGAATTGTAAAGGTTTACATGGATCCGCCTCGTTAAAAACCTTGCCTCTGGTGTGGATCCCCTGCTGGGAAAAGAGTACGCTCCTTCAGCAGAATAGTAAATGCTGGAAAGTAAACCTACTACCCTCAACACTGTTTATAGTTCCACAGGCCGAGGGTTCTTACAAATTTAGCGACTATGGGTAGTATTTGCGCAGATTATCCACATTCCAGGAATATGGCAGCTCTTCTCCAACCTTATCTATGAGGTAGAAAGATCCTAAGTGTTGCTTCATGTGATAACATAAGGCCCTTCCTAGGTTTCTTGCAGCTTCCAGAGGTTCTCCTAGTTCTAAAGGGTCTCCCACGGGGGGCTGATTTTTGACCCGAGACAAAAGGGGGACCGTGACAAAAGGGGTTGGATGGAAAGATAATTTTCTACCAGTGCCTGCAAGGTTAGCTAGAATTGTAGGTAAGTGTTGAACTGTAAAACTAATGTTCCAACTTATTTGTTGCCTTTTGGCCTTAGCTTGTATGGAAATGCAAAACCTTGCACAGAAATAGAAAGGTTCTACTTGAAAAAAATGCAATGTTTTTCTTGTACAGAAATGCAAGGTTCGAGGTGCTTGCGTTCACTATTGGGATTGGCAAACCTTTTCTCTAATGTTTGAGATCCAGAGTCTTGATTGTGTAGAAACACAATTTGTCCTTTGGAGCCGATCTCGATTGCGCGGAAACACAATGCACTGCCTTTCGAGGCTTATAAATGAGAAAGGTAAAAAATCAATGCCGCAGCTTTTGTTGCTCTGGCTAATAACCCTCAAGGTTTGAGGAAGTGAATTTTCATTGAATTGTAAAGGTTTACATGGATCTGCCTTATTAAAAACCTTGCCTCTAGTGTGGAGCCCCTGCTAGGATAAGAGTACGGTCCTTCTGCAGAATAGTAAATGCTGGAAAGTAAACCTACTACCCATGCTCTTCTCCGAGCTGATCTATGAGGTAGAAAGATCCTAGCCTGTTGCTTCATGTGATAACATAAGGCCCTTCCCAGGTTTCTTGCAGCTTCCCGAGGTTCTCCTAGTTCTAAATGGTCTCCCACGGGTGGCTGATTTTTGACCCGGGAAAAAAGGGGAGCCTTTAGTCCCGATTGGTATTTGACCCAGGACTAAAGCCCCTTTTGTTCCGGACCAACTTTAAACTAGGGCAAAAGGGATTGGATGGAAAGTCAGTATTCTACCAGTGCCTGCGAGGTTAGCTAGAATTGTTGGTAAGTGTTGAACTGTAAAACTAATGTTACAACTTATTTGTTGCCTTTTGGCGTTAGCTTGTATGGAAATGCAAAGCCTTGCACAGAAGTGGAAAGGTTCTACTTGCACAGAAATGCAAGGTTTTCCTTGAACAGAAATGCAAGGTTCAAGGTGTTTGCGTCCACTATTTGGATTGGCAAATCTTTCCTCTAATGTTTCAGAGCCAAAGTCTTGATTGCGGAGAAACACGATTTGTTCTGTGGAGTCAATCTGGATTGTGCGGAAATGTAATGCAATTGCCTTTCGAGGCTTGTAAAATTAGAAAGGTAAAAAAACAATGCCGTAGCTTTTGTTGCTCTCGCTAATAGCTCTTGAGGTTTGGGGAAGTGAATTTTCATTGAATTGTAAATGTTTACATGGATTTGCCTCATTAAAAACCTTGCCTCTAGTGTGGAGCCCCTGCTAGGATAAGAGTACGATCCTTCTGCAGAATAGTAAATGCTGGAAAGTAAACCTATTACCCTCGACACTATTTATAGTTCCACAGGCCAAGGGTTCTTACAGATTTAGCGATTATGGGTAGTATTTGCGCAGATTATCCACATTCTAGGAATGTGGCAGCTCTTCTCCAAGCTGATCTATGAGGTAGAAAGATCCTAACCTGTTGCTTCATGTGATAACGTAAGGCCCTTCCCAGGTTTCTTGCAGCTTCCCGAGGTTCTCCCTGCTCTAAAGGGTCTCACACGGGTGGCTAATTTTTGACCCGAGATAAAAGGGGGGGCCTTTAGTCCCTATTGGTATTTGACTCGGGACTAAAGCCTCATTTATTCCGGGCCAACTTAAAACTGGGACAAAAAGGGTTGGATGGAAAATCAGTTTTCTACCAGTGCCTGCGAGTTTAGCTTGAATTGTTGGTAAGTGTTGAACTATAAAACTAATGTTACAACTTATTTGTTGCATTTTGGCGTTAGCTTGTATGGAAATGCAAAGCCTTGAACAGAAATGGAAAGGTTCTACTTGCACAGAAATGCAAGGTTTTTCTTGCACTCAAATGCAAGGTTCCAGGTGTTTGTGTCAACTATTAGGATTGACAAATCTTCCCACTAATGTTTGAGAGCTAAAGTCTTGATTGCGGAGAAATACAATTTTTTCATTGGAGTCGATCTCGATTGCGCGGAAACGCAATGCAACTGCCTTTCGAGGCTTGTAAAATGAGAAAGGTAAAAAAACAATGCCGCAGCTTTTGTTGCTCTAGCTAATAACTCTCCAGGTTAGGGGAAGTGAATTTTCATTGAATTGTAAAGGTTTACATGGATCCGCGTCATTAAAAACCTTGCCTCTAGTGTGGAGCCCCAGCTAGGATAGGAGTACGATCCTTCTGCAGAATAGTAAATGCTGGAAAGTAAACCTACTACCCTCAACACTGTTTATAGTTCCAGAGGCTGAGGGTTCTTAAAGATTTAGCAACTATGGGTAGTATTTGTGCACATTATGCACATTCCAGGAATGTGGCAGCTCTTCTCCAAGCTGATCTATGAGGTAGAAAGATCCTGGCCTGTTGCTTCATGTGATAACATAAGGCCCTTCCCAGGTTTCTTGTAGCTTCCCGAGGTTCTCCCTGTTCTAAAGGGTCTCCCACGGGTGGCTGATTTTTGACCCGGGATAAAAGGGGAGCCTTTAGTCCTGATTGGTATTTGACCCGGGACTAAAGCCCCTGTTATTCCGGGTCAACTTTAAACTGGGACAAAAGGGGTTGAATGGAAAGTCAGTTTTCTACCAGTGCGTGTGAGGCTAGCTAAAACTGTAAGACTAATGTTACAACTTATTTGTTGCCTTTTGGCGTTAGCTTGTATGGAAATGCAAAGCCTTGCACAGAAATGGAAAGGTTCTACTTGCACAGAAATGCAAGGTTTTTCTTGAACAAAAATGCAAAGTTCGAGGTGTTTGCATCCACTATTGGGATTGGCAAAACTTTCCTCTAATGTTTGAGAGCCAAAGTCTTGATTGTGGAGAAACACATTTTGTTGTTTGGAGTGGATCTCGATTGCGCCGAAACGCAATGCAACTGCCTTTCGAGGCTTGTAAAATGAGAAAAGTAAAAAAACAATGTCGCAGCTTTTGTTGCTCTGACTAATAACTCTCGAGGTTAGGGGAAGTGAATTTTCATTGAATTGTAATGGTTTACACGGATCCGGCTCGTTAAAAACCTTGCCTGTAGTGTGGAGCCCCGGCTAGGAAAAGAGTACGGTGCTTCTGCAGAATAGTAAATGCTGGAAAGTAAACCTACTACTCTCGACACTGTTTATAGTTCCACAGGCTAAAATTTCTTACAGATTTAGCGACTATAGGTAGTATTTGCGCAGATTATGCACATTCTGGGACTCTGGAAGCTCTTCTGCAAGCTGAACTGCGAGGTAGAAAGATCCTGCCCTATTGCTTCATGTGACAACATAAAGCCCTACCCAGGTTTCTTGCAGCTTACCGATGTTCTCCAAATTCTAAAGGGTCTCGCACGGGTGGCTGTTTTTTGACTCGGGACAAAACGGGGGCCTTTATTTCCGATTGGTATTTGACCCGAGACTAAAGCCCCTTTTATTCCGAGCCAACTTTAAACTGGGATAAAAGGGGTTGAATGGAAAGTCAGTTTTCTACCAGTGCCTGCGAGGTTAGCTAGAATTGTAGGGAAGTGTTGAACTGTAAAACTATTGTTACAACTTATTTGTTGCCGTTTGGCCTTAGCTTGTATAGAAATGCAAAGCCTTGCACAGAAATGGAAAGGTTCGATTTGCACAGAAATGTAAGGTTTTTCTTCCGCAGAAATGCAAGCTTCAAGGTTTTTGCGTCCACAATTGGGATTGGCAAACCTTTCCTCTAATGTTTGAGAGCCAAAGTCTTGATTGCGCAAAAACACAATTTGTCCTTTGGAGCCAATTTCGATTGCGCGGAAATGCAATGCAATTGCCTTTCAAGGCTTGTAAAATGAGAAAGGTAAAAAAACAATGTCGCAGCTTTTGTTGCTCTGGTTAATAACTCTCGAGGTTTGGGGAAGTGAATTTTCATTGAATTGTAAAGGTTTACATGGATCCGCCTCGTTAAAAACCTTGCCTCTAGTGTGGAGCCCCTGCTAGGAAAATAGTACGGTCCTTTTGCAGAATAGTAAATGCTGGAAAGTACACCCAGTACCCTCGACATTGTTTATAGTTCCAGATACCGAGGGTTCTTACAGATTTAGCGACTATGGGTAGTAGTTGCACAGATTATCCACATTCCAGGAATGTGGCAGCTCTTCTCCAAGCTTATCTATGAGGTAGAAAGATCCTGCCTTTTGCAACATGTGATAACATAAGGCCCTTCCAAGGTTTCATGCAGCTTCCCGAGGTTCTCCCAGTTCTAAAGGGTCTCCCAGGGGTGGCTGATTTTTGACCCGGGACAGAAGGGGGGGCTTTATTCTTGATTGGTATTTGACCCGGGACTAAAGCCCCTTTTATTCCGAGCCAACTTTAAACCGGGACAGAAGGGGTTGGATGGAAAGTCAGTTTTCTACCAGTGCCTGCGAGGTTAGCTAGAATTGTAGGTAATTGTTGAACTGTAAAACTATTGTTACAACTTATTTGTTGCCTTTTTGCATTAGCTTGTATGGAAATGCAAAGCCTTGCATAGAAATGGAAACGTTCTACTTGCATAGAAATGGAAGGTTTTTCTTGCATAGAAATGCAAGGTTCGAGGTGTTTGCGTCCACTATTGGGATTGGCAAACCTTTGCTCTAATGTTGGAGAGCCAAAGTCTTGATTGCGCGAAAACATAATTTGTTCTTTGGAGTCAATCTCGATTGTGCGGAAACGAAATGCCCCATAAACGAATAGGAATAAAATCTTAGCCTTACCGAAGAACTTACCACCATAGATGAACTCAAAAAGCCCAGCTCTTCTCTATACTTCTCCTCACACACTCCCTTTCCTATCCTACAAAGGTAAGCTTAGTGGTAGAGTCCCGCTTCTCTCTTCTCCTTCTTCTTGTGTGTTGTGAGAGGGCTCTCCTCCTCCTTTTATAGATGAATAGGGGCGGTTCCCAAGAGAATTATGCGAGGAATCTTTTGCAACCGCCATAGGGGAGTCATTAGGGGCTGGCACATGGAGGATGAGGCTAAGTTGTGCCTGTCCTGGTTGGGCCGAACCTTGGGTTCGGCCGACCCATGGGCGGTCTGCCTCACCACCGCCTTTGCTTGGTAGGCTGCCTAGCAGGCCTTGGTGTGGTCTCGTGTGGATTCGCTCTGAGTGCAGCTGATTTGCTCTGACTTATGGGCCCTTCTTTCCCTTGGGCTTGTGTAGATGATTGTGTAGTATGTTTCTCCTTTATTCAAGCCCATTTTCTCTCTCTATACACCCATGGGTTCCTGTATACAATATTTCACAAAAGCTTGTGGAAATAGTGTGGCAGAACCACCCAAATTAACCCGGCTAAAGTGTGCTCAACTTCGCCTCATACACGAGTAGATACTTTAATCAAGTTAAAATGGTCGTCTGTCTGGTTTCACCCGATAAACCACTTGTCTCGGATCGAAACAAAGCATACTCACACGAAGGCAAGTCCAGAGATTACAACAATCCAGGTAGATTAATACAGGTCCCAACTTTAATGATTACACCACATTAGTTCAAAATGCATATAAGTAAAGTTTTGAGAGTTCAAGCAGCGGAAAAATAAAGCGGAAGTCTAGCGTCGATACAGCAATGTCATGGTGAAGCCTGCCATGACATCAGTTACCGCGATCCTCACCGACCGAGGATGGGTCCCACTCAATAGTCCAACCCGGAGGGAGTTGGGACGGCCGAGTCACACTGGCAACCAAGTCAACAACAAAACCTGAAAAACATAGCCACAAGTAAGGCTGAGTATACTAATACTCAACAAGGCTTACCCGTCAGGTGGTAACTACTCCAGCAAGTCCTAGACATGGAAGGCTTTTTGGCTGAGGGGTTTGTTTTGCAAAAAGCTTCTAAAGTAGATCCTTACTTTCAAGTTTTAGCACCAAGTTCTAGTTGATTAACCATTCTAGGTAAGCACCTATTCTAAACAAACATGGTGAACAAGCAATTTAGACAAGCATCAATATTATTCATCATACTTGTTCCTCTTCTTACTCAGTGTAGCATAGTGATCAAGCAGTCTCAAACTTTGAGAGGCAGATGATTCAAATTGAGTTTTTAACCTTGCAAGTTGAACCTAACCCCACGATATATGCTACTGCCGCGCCAAGTTCACATATATTAGCCGTCCCCATCAATTCACAGCATTTATCCCCAGCCCACTCCCTTGGCATACAATGCTCCAACGGTTCCAGAACGACGCCGCACCGAGGCTGCACTTGTACCCACATGAGGCCTCATGGGAACTGAGTTCCAGAGAAAGCGGGGTAAAGGTCCACGCCTGTTCAATCAGGTACTAGGCTTCCCCATCGCATACTAGATATGAGATTAGTACTTTGAAACACTTGACCACAATCACCATCACGGTTCGACCTTAGCGCATTTTTCCACTAGATAGACGAGGCAATCCACCAATTCCAAACATATAGCCAAGCCCCGCCCGTCAATCCTTATGATTCCAACATATGTAAACAGGCAACTCCTATAGCTCGCGAGTGACAGGAAATCACTTGACCTTTTACCGTGTCCCTATTTAGCATAGCAACTACACGACTTTACATACTACTATTCAGCACATAGGTACCTAGGATCATGCAATTAAGGTTTCAAGCAACTCCTATAAACTTAATGCACAACATAACTAGCATAAATCGTGCATAATTTTAGAAATCAGGGTTATGCTCCGGGTCTTGCCTTCCTGCTCTAAGTTAGCCTTGGGCTGTTCCGAGCTTTGGTCCAAGTATTGGTTCGTCTCGATCACGTTCAGCTCAGCAAGAGAGTTTCCTTCTTCATGTTCCGGGCCGAGCTCGTACGTTCCATCAGCGAGGTTAGCTTTTACAACGAGATGCATATGTATAAGATTTCATTTTTAAACGTTCATGATGTAGGTTACATCTCGTAAATAGTGTAAAAGCCCACGGTGCACTTTGAACACATTCACCTAGACAAGCGTACAAACATTTCTTTTCTTCACACAACAAGTTTAGTTTGAAAGAAAATATGGCTTTTATTTGGATGGTGGTTGTGTACACATATAAGGTTTTAATAACTTAGAATTCGTCAAAGAAAGACGGTGGTCATTTTGGTGTTGTTCATCATTCATTTGGAAAGTTATCTGGTTTTTGAACATAACTAAGCATTTACTATTTCACCCTTTCTAACTTAGCAATTGTTACTATGCATTTGACCAGCTATTAAACTTGAATAAAAGTTCCTGGTAGAATCTAATAACATATATTGCTGAAATTTTTATAGAAGCTTCATAATCACACAAATGATCTACTGTAAAAATTTGGGACTTATTTGACATCTACAAAAATTATTAACATTAAAACAGTACCCTATGTCGGATTTTATAGATCTATTTTTATCTCGAGTTTTAGAGACCATCTGGATCTGAACTTTTTACAGGAGGTTACCAAGTCCTACCTAAGGCTACTGTCAAATTTGCAAGATTTATTGAGCATGTTAACTAGTATCCTATTTTAAGTGTATTAAATTCATGCACTAATTTAAGCTAGACAAAACATATATCCAACAGTAACTAGTATTTTTCCTAAGGAAACATTTGTATCAGGAACTCAACAGAAGTGATCTTGCATTTTTCTCTATTTTCTTCCCTTTATAGTGTAAATAGCAAGATTTAACTAGCATTTAAGCATTTTAGATCTAAAAACACATGAACATCACCTAGATCAGTAGCACAAGTTTCAGATCTTGAAGATGCATGCTACAAGAGAACTAACAAAAGTGGTTTCACAATTTTTAGAGCACTATGCGATTTATAAGGCACTTAATGGCTTTCACACAAAATAAATCATAGCTCCTACTGCGGCATAGTAACATGCACAAAAATCATTTTTAAATAAACTAGACATAACCAGGAACCTAACAAAACAAGTTTCATATTTTTCCTATTTTTCTACATTTTTCTATGCGTTTTCAAAGTTTCAGTCTTTTTAGATCTAGGAAATAAAGAAAACCGATGTCAACTTGCAAACTAGCCCGCTGATCTAAGGTTTAATCATGCAAAGGTCCTTGAATTTTTCCCATAGCCCCATATCTTTTCTCCTTCATCTCCACATAGAGCCTTCACACACAACTAATCAGGCACGCACGGTACAAAGGCACTTGGCTGGCCATGCCTAGGGGCCGGCGGCGACTAGGGGAAAGGAGCAGCTTGGGGAGTTAGAGGGGCGGCGCATGGAGACAGGGAGCTCACCAGAAGGGCTTGGCGACCAGGAGGAGCGGCGCAACAGGGAACCTCCAGGAGGTAGCAGATGGGGGGTGGGGGAGCTCGCCATGGGGAGGACCGTCCGGTGAGGGAGGGCAGCTGGGAGATGGCAAAACGAATGCGCGACGACGTGGGGAGGCTGTGGTTTGGAGCAATCGGCCAGTGGGTGCCCGATGGTGACGAATTTTTCCAGCAAAGAAATGGGAAAACTTGGAGCTTGGTTACTGGGAATGGTGGTTTTGGAGGGGGAAGGCTTCCAGGAGAAGCTGGGCATGCTTTATAGATGAGGAGCAGTGCAAGGGTAAGGATGACACAGCACACGGACCATGGATTGGCGGTGAGGGGCGGCGCCGGAGTTTGCCGCCCATGTGGCGGCCATGCCTGCCTACGGGAGCTCGGTCCAATAGAGGGCGAGGAGGGGCGTGGGCTTGGTCAGGGTTCACGTGGGTGACGAGCCGAGGGCCAACCGGCGAGGGTGCCCTGCTGGCATGCCCAATCCGATGAGGGGCGCTGCTGGTGGCCAACCATGAGCGCACAGGTGCAGCAGAGGAGGAAGAAGACCCTGACTAGTGGGCCCGCGCTTCTTTTTTTTAACTAATTCAACTTTGTCCCCTTATTTGAGTCATCTACACTTCTCCAAAAATTTCTCAAAAATACTTGTTGGAAAGATAAAATCACAAAGAATACGATCAGCTATGGTTTTCACGAAATTATCAAAATAAAAGAGCTAAAATTAAACTTTAAACGAATTTTTGGCACAAGCAAACATTTGTGAAAAATTTAGTAAAAATATTGTAAAACCACTAAATTGTATGTAGTGTTTAAATAAAATAATAGGAGGCATAGTTGTAAATCAAAAATTGGGGTTTCTTCACAATTTTGAATTTTTAACAACAAACAACAATTATGTGAATTTAACAATCCATAACTTCTACTTAGTTTTTGAAATCTTCTCCTCAAAATCAGAAGAAGTGTTAATAACAAAAGTTGTTTGTTTTGAAACATTCTACAACTTTCATATTGACCAAAAGTTGAGTTCTTATATAAAATTTTATTTTTATTAGCTTTCCAAGTGCTTTAGTAAAAGGTGTTTAATACTTAACTGTAATAGTTGCCATTTGAAATATTAAAGTAACTATGGGAAATTCAGAAAGAAACCCAAAAGAAAAAGAAAGAAAAATGGCAAAAAGATCAAATTCGGCCAAATTTTGACCGAAATTTGAATTTCAAATTTGAAATTCATAAAAATTTGTCCAACATGTGGAATACAAGTATGGGATTATTTGGAATTTAGGGATCAAAGACTTGGAGCTAAATTAGTGCCAAATATTATAAAAGAATCAGAGAAAGAAAAAGAAAGAGAAGATTGCCGTTTACTGTTCCTCGTCCGACAATAAGGTTCAGAGAAAACAGCTCCAGAGTCCACTTTCAAAATTCATTTCTGAAGAATTTTTCCAATAAGTGCACTAGAACAGCTACATTATATTGAAGTATGCATCTTGGACTACAATAATCATGAGTTGTTGGCCAGGAACAGTAAGAGGAAGGAAGTCAAATTCGAGCTCAAAGTCAGCACAAAATCACAAGTGACTGAAAATTCTGAATTTTAACTAAGTCTGAAGAACAGCAATGCAACAACTTGGAGCTTGAATTCAGAGCCATTTAAATCAAAAGAGGTACTCGTTCATGAGCAAAATGGAACAATGGGACAATGTAGAGCATGTTTGAGGTGAAGTTGGACTGAGGGCAGAAGGATTTGATCATGAAATCAAGTCATTAAGGGAGCTCCATGGCACTGACGACGACTGATGAAACTGAATGAAGGTTTCAGTTGCAATTCAGAAGAACTTGAGAAAACAATCCAAATTCCATCAAATTCGGTGTTTATCTCAAACCGACGCCAAAATAAAAGATGGCCAGCTTGAGTTTATCTCCAAGTTCTGTTAAAGCATGGGAGGCCGTCGGATTACGAATCGACCATCAATGGCTTCTGAAGATTGCGGGCGCCAGAAGAGCGGTGACTGAGCACCATGGCGTGTCGCCACCGCCGCTTCCGATAGCTTGCCAGCACGATGAATAGTCCACCTCCTCACCACGCAAGCCTAGGGGTAGACCACGGTGGCAGCCATGCGAGGGGTAAATGCTTGAATATCTACCGCTCCCGCGCCGCCGTTTTCACCGCCGTTCTTTTTACCGCCACCCGCTCTCCTCTGCCCGAGTACCGCCGCCAAGCAAAATTCCGCCTCCACACCGCCGCTCCCGTCGATTCCTTCCGTCCACACCTCCGCCTACACCCCACCAGTAACCTTAACCACTTGTTGCCCAGCTTCTTCGTCGTCACACCTTGAATCGCCGCCGCTTCTGTCCGCCGCCGTCGCGCCGCCCGCTCACGGTGAGAACTACCTTGCGCTACCTTTCTTCTTTCTTGAGCAGTCGTGGTCGAGTCCCTAGGGTTCCAGGATGGAGTAGAAGTAGTCGTTTGAGTCGGTTAAGCGGTTGTCGCGAGTAACCACGGCCGGCCGAGGGAGTTGCCGCCCGTCGCCGTGGAGGGGATGGCTCTGGCCATCTCCGGGGAAGCTGTCGCCGCACACGAGGTCGTGTAGGGTTAGGGTTGGTGTTGTCGCCTAGACCCGCCACCGGGAGGGCGCCGGCCGGCGAGCCGCGCCGCCCCCTGTCACGGGCGTTTTTGGCGGGAGGTAGAAGAAGCGCTGTGCGCTCGGGCCCGCGTGTCAGAGAGAGAAGGGGGGGGGGAAAGCGTAGGCCGAAGCGGTGCGGCCGTCTGCGGGCCGGCGCGTTGAGGCCCAGTGGCACGCGCGCGGGTGACTGGAGGAGAAAAGGCCGGAGGCCCAGGGCAGCGACGCAGGCCGGCGTCACATGGAAAAGGAAGAAAAAGAAAGAGGGGCCGTGGGCCGGTGCTAGGCTGCTAGAGGAAAGAGAAGAGGAAATCGGCCCACGGGGCCCGTCGGAAGGAGGAGTAAGGCCGGCGGGTAGAGTGTATAGGAGGGGTGGGGTCCGCGTCGTGGGGCCCAGCGTTTCGTGAGGAAGGGTAGAAAGGGGGTGAGTAAGAAAAGTTTTTCCGGGGGAATTTCGGGAAAAGTTAGATTTCTTTAGCAAAATAATCCGTTTAAATTCGTTTTACACCATTTTAATCACAGAAATTTGTAGGAGTGTCCAAAATTAGTGAAACCAATTTTGTTAGGTTTGTTTTATTTTCCTTTATGCATTAAAATTTTTACACCCTAGGAAAATAATAAAAATCTGGGTATTTATTTAATGCCTTCCTTTTAAGGTAATTAAATAAATACTTAATATTTATAAAATGTATAAAAACATGAATAATACTTTATAAATCACAAATAACTCTTTACCCATAGGAAATTAGATTTTCAAGATTATAAATTATTTACCACCTTTATCAAAAATTAAAAGCTATAGGAAGGGTTAAATAAGAAAAATAAAAATATAGGTTAATCTTTTTAGATTTCTTTTGTGTGTTTGACTTACAACTTTATCATGATAAGTCGTATAGTCCTTGTTGGCTTGCAACTTTATCATGAAGGCAAGTTGTGTAGTCTGTTATTTAAAAAGTTTGCATTCTAACCCCTGCATGTATGTGCCGTAGATCCAGAAGCACCCGAAGAGGATTACTGGGAATTTTCAGAAGGACCCTTGGAGTCCGACGAAGTGTTTGAATTTGTCCCCTGTGAAGCGAACCCGTCGGCATCTACTAATCTTTTTAACGATCAAGGCAAGCCCCGGTGCATTTATACCTATCTAATTTAGAGTCGTTATTTCATGTGACTAGTTATAGGTTATTTGTTTATTGCATGCACTAAGTTTAGGAGTTGAATGAAACCTATTCTTGTGTATGACTATGCCTTGTTTTAAGGACATCTTTGCCACTTGTTCAAATCCTAGAAACTACCCAAGTCTAGAATTGCTTACTTGCTTACATGATTGGTTTACCAACCTTAAGGAAAACTCTTAAGTCATACATGTTGCTTATGAAGGATAGTCCGAAATATGAAAACAGACAGAAGCTAGCGATGTAGTTCTGTCTGCTAGATTAATCTGGTTAAGGCCCGATCGTCGTCTTAACCGCTGATCAAGTGAAACATCTAATCACTTACTGGGTATGGGACCAGTAAAGCCCAGTAGATTAGTAAATTCTATGATCAGGAATGCTTCGTACCCGCATTTGACGTGCTGGAGATTGGCAGGGGTGTAGCCTGAAACTCACATGGAGATCAGGCCAGACGTGGGGTCCCATGTGGGGGTGCATCCCTGGGTCCGGGTAGTTGTATTCCTAATCATTGACTTTACTAATCGAGAGGTTGTTAGTACGACCTGGACAGTCGTATAATGCTGGTGATCGGGGTGCTCTCCTGCAGGATGTAAATTGATCCGGATCGCCGCAATTCTCGGTTATGAATGCACTTGATCACTGTTGAGCATCGTAGTATAACACATGTGATATAAAATCTTCTGTTGCCAAGTACTGTATGAATTAACAGTTATGATTGTTTTACTTCTGTTATCATCTAGAATGGTTAGGTAACAACTTAACTAAACTAAAAGACAAAACTAAGGCCTCACTCGTAGTAAGCTTTTTCGGCAAAAATCGTGTCAACCAAGCACACCCAAAGGCTGACATGCATTCCAAAGAAAAACTATTATATTGGTTAGTCGGGTAAGACTTGCTGAGTACCCCGTACTCAGGGTTTTTCCCTTGTGGTTATCTTTCAGAAGCTACCCAGAAAGCTATTGAGGAGGAGATCCCGAAGACCTAGAGTATTGACCTGAGTCTCTCAATACTCTAGCAAACCATTTATCGACGCATCTTCTCCTAAAATGTTTATGTTTAATCTTAGAGCTTGTCTAACTCTGCATCACTAAGTTTGTCTCAACTTAAGTCTTGTAATAACTCGTACCTCTTAGTTATGTATGTAAAAATGTAATATTTGTTGATATTATCCCATCGCGGATATTATCCTGATGTATGGCTATGAGACACATCGTGGATCCTTCGAGGAGTCCTAGGGACACTCGACGGACTACCGGACTTACGCTGTTTTAGGTGCGTTTCGGATAATTGCTGATCCGACAGCGATTAGGCGCACTTAAACCAGTTTAAGTTGGGCGGTTCCGCCACAGCTGGTATCAGAGCCGTAGGTTGGGATAATCAACAAATATTACCTTTCAAATGCTGAGACTCTATTTTAAAATAATAAAAACAAGAGTCATAGGTGGCAATAGTATTAACCGGTTGATTGTTTTGCAGATGCTAACTGTTTGCTGCGTGTCGCTAGTATTCGGTAGTTTATTAGAGAGAGATTACGATGCCACCAATTTTTCTACGAGTGTGTATATGAGTCTGAAAGTACGTAGGAATCGTTGCATCATAATTGCATTGCATGTTTAAAACTTTTGGGGTTTGGTGAGTGCCGCTAGACCTGACCTCGTTTCTTTTTATAGGATGTTCGAAGAAGGTTACACGGATAGGGATGGGTGGACTCATGGTCGTTATCTGGATAAACCAGGGTTCGTGCAGTTACTCTGGAAAACATTACAAGAGTTGGGTTTTCATAATCCCCCAGAGTACTATTGGAGGAAGGAAGATACCGGCCATAAGCAATGTTGCACAGTGTATGTGCATATCCCAGATGATGATACCCGGCCTAATTGGCGCCTGGAGGAAGTAATGGAATCGGGTTTCGAATTCCATGATACTATAGAAAGGGCAGCCATGACAGCTCTTACTGAGCTGTGTGAGAATCATAAGGTGGAAATAGGATCGAGCTCTGCTCGATTCTATCCAATTAAGCATCAAGATGATGGGATATGGAAGCGGAGGATCAAAGCCTTGAAGAACACATCTCGTGTGGAGCACGATGTGTTGGTGGCTGCTGCTTCGGACTACATGACCGCTATGTACAATCTACATCAAGCTTGTATCCGGGAGTATTACAATCAGAGACAGAAGAACGAAGATACTAGAATGGAAGCAATGGGTGCCCGGTATGACAAGGAAATGTACAAGAAGGCAGCAATGGCAAGGGAGCATGAGATGGAGAAGGCAATGCGAGAGCAGTCCAGGCGGATTGAAGACTATGAAGAGCAACTTCGGGCGCTGCAAGGGTTCATTGAAGCAAGTCGAAGCATGGCAAATAGAGCAAGAGAAGAAGCTGAATCCAATGTCCATAGGTTGGAGGCGGAAAGATTTCAGCAGCTAGACGAGATTCTATCACTCCGTCTAGCCCTAGAAGAAATGCAAGCTCAAGCACCGGCGCAAAATATGATCAATGTTCCACCACCTCCCCCACCAGAAGAGCCTCAACCACAGAACCCGGAGGAAGCAGATCAACTAGTGCCTGTGATAGAAATGGAAGAAGATCCCGTGCCACTGGCAGAACCTGAGATAGATTTATATGCTCACGAGAATTTGGAAGGCTTTGATGTAGACATGGAAGATGATCAGGGCGAGGTCCCTGCGGGCCATCAACAGTTTGCCTGGGCTAATGCCAATGCCGATGGACTAGATCCTCAGGGCTATGGTCCCATGCAGCAGTGGGGAGAAGAAGAATAGGAAGGCGAAGAGGAAGAGGAGCCAGAAGAGATGGAAGGAAATTCTGGAATTAGTACCTCTGACACTTCTCGCACTTGGAGTGACTACGGACCGGAGTCCGGAAGCGAGAATTCTATCAATCAAGCCCCACCTGTTGCTCCCCCAGGGCAGACTCTGATGACTGTGGACCAAGACGTCCTGCAAGAAGCCATGGCACGACTGGGCTTAAATGCCGAAGAACTGGGCATCTTTCCTTATGACGGTTGACGTGGACTTGGTTGGAACATGTTGTAATATATTCTTGTAAGATATGAGTGATGGACAAGTGGCACCAAGGGGTTTTGTAAATATTAACTCCTAGGCATGTAATATAAATAAGTATGTACATAAGTATGGTTTGTGTGTGAGCATGCTGTGATATGTGATATGTTATTATGCAAAGAGTTGTTGATAAGAATGCACCGTAGGTATTAATGTCTTGTTACTTTTGGCAGTATGACGGATCCCAGAGAACCCCGAGCTTCAGGCTCCAGAGGACAGGAAGAGGACTTACCCAGAGCGCCTACATTGGCGGATGCGATAGCCAGTTTGATGAATTCCGGGGCAGAGCAAGCCCGCTTACTCCAGATGATAGTACAGAACACCGGCAACGGTGGACGTAGAAGAGAGCCGGAGCAGGGGGTGTCCTACACCTAATTTCTGGAAACACGTCCCCCGGTCTTCTTAAAAGCTGAGCATCCTTTGGAAGCTAATGAGTGGCTTCAGGCCATGGAACAGAAATTTCGAGTAATTCCCCAATGTGCTGCCGTTCAGAAGGCCGAGTTTGCGGGGCTTCAGCTTCAGGGTCCCGCAGCAACTTGGTGGACCAGTTATCTGGCCAGGCAGCCAGTGGGAAGGGAAGTCACATGGGAAGATTTTAAGGAAGCCTTTCGGACGCAGTTTATACCCGAGGGCGTCATGAGGATGAAGCTGGAACAGTTCTTGGGACTGCAACAAGGAACTCACAGTATTCTAGCATATACCAATGAGTTCGACCACTTAGCCCAATATGCTCCAGAGCATGTTAATACTGAGACCAGAAAGAGGGATTGTTATCTCCGGGGGCTTAATACAAGAATGCAGGAAAAGTTATCCACCTGCACGTTCGCTGATTACAGTTCCGCGGTAAGTACAGCCATTACCGCAGAAGAAAAGATGAAAGCATTGGATGAAACATTGAAGAAAGAAGAAGCATTAAAGAGGAAGGCTGTTCCTTCTGGAAATTATGGGAATGCTCCTCAGAGGATGAGGATGGTATATAGAGGTCCTCCTCAACCGATGTATCGCCCTTCATTCCAGCAAAGACCTTTTCAGTCCTGGAATGCCAGAGCTCCCAGTGTTGCCCCTCGTCCTGGAACTGCACCGTCTTTTGGGTTTCGCAACCCTACTTCTTTCGGAACCCCACAGGTTTGTTTCAACTGTGGGAAACCAGGACATTTCGCCCGAGACTGTCGTTTTCCCAAAATTGGAGGAAACGCGAACTTAAAGGCTCAGACCTCAGGCCAAGGCTCTGGACAAAAGTTTGTCCGTCGCAAGTTTGTCAACACCAAAACCGGACAGGCTCACTATATGACTGTAGAAGAAATCACAGAAGGAGAGCCAATCCTAGCAGGTACGTACCTTGTTAACAATTATCCTGCTATGGTTTTGTTTGATTCCGGTGCATCACATACTGTTGGCGCTAGAAATCGGTCCAGCGGCCGACACACGACCCGGGAGAATCTGCTTAGCTCCTGTTCGGGTGAATGCCCTGGTGCGGTTCGCGCGGCGTGCCAGCCAATCTGACCTGTTGATTGGCAAGGAAGAACACGTGTCAAATTCGGTAACTGCGATCGGCTAAGTTTCCGATCGAGAGGACAAATCGGCAGATCGGCCGATTTACTGTAGTAAAGTAACCGGCTACGAGAGAGCGCGATCCTTATAGCCTTGTAGACAGAAAACTACTAAAACAATCGGTACAAAGCTTATGAAAATAACACTAGGAAAAGATCTAATCGGCAACGAACGGATCTAACAACAGAAGGTAATAAAAGCCGATACTACCGATTCCTAGCGGGATAACTGGTGATAAAAGCTAGAAAAACAGGTAAAAAACCTATGAATCTGGTGAATAAATCTAAACGAAACGACAGCGATACGCCGGAAGTTAAAGCTTAGACGTTACTCGATAAGCGGAACTTACAGAATCGGCCGGAGATCAAGATGATGCAGCCCTGCCAACCCGCACGAACTCGTGAGAAGAAAAAACGATGGCGAAGTCGCCTGCTTGAAAGTAGTATGAAGAATAAAGTAACTTGTTGTATTGATTGATTGATGTCTTACAGATTTACAAAGGTAGCTATTTATAGCCCCGTACAAATAATCTTTCTTAACCGAGTAGGACTCTATCTCTAATTCAAACAGAAAACAAATATCTACAAGCACAATCCGTGTTAAACTAACTACCCCACGCTTCGTGGGCTGAACTCCACCTTATCTTTCCACCTAACCAGGCCCATACAGGCCTACTTTAGTCCTCCTTCCTGGTCGGGCGATTTCTTATCAGCAAAGGGCTGCCGATTGGGAACCTGAAGCGAAGCAAAAGCCACTTGACCGATTCCACACTGTAGCACCTTTTGACCGATTCCCAACTGTATTCTTTCGATTTCTTCCCTCTTTGACGCCGATTCTACTGATGACGAAATCTGACGTCAACACATGCCCCCCAGTTTCGGAGTAAAATATAATCTTTTATTTCGAAATTCTTCATAACTTCTCCTCCGAAACGGCCGCAGTGAAAATATCCTTCCGTTTCGCGGTCTCCCGGCTGATCATTGCAATTTTTTGAAACGGGCGCCCACGACGGCCACTACTCCGAAAACTTGACGCGCCGGCGCGGTGAAAATCCCTTTTTTACCCTTCTTTCAGGCACCCTATAAATATCACTTCACCGCAACTCATCTTCAAGCTCACATCTTTTCTCCAGCGCACGCACCTTCTTCTTTCTTCAATCTCGCCACCGAAGTCTTCCAGTTCTTCCCCTTTCCCTTCAATGGCGACCCCTTCCAGTAACTCCCCAGCACGCGACGCCGCAAGGACGACCCCTCCGGCGGGGGTAGCGACGGTCGTCACTTTTTCAACAGATGCAAGGGCTTCATCAGAAATCCCAATGGCGGTTCCCCTCACAGCCCCATCATCTGCGCCAACGTCGGCGGCTACGCCGATTACTCAGAACTTTATCCCGGAGGTAAATACCGAATCCGCCCCTTATCGGCAATGTTTTAGATTTACTCCTTATATTCATATACCCTCTTTTCCCTTTTTTAGGCGGTTAGAGATAGAATTACTATTCAACTTACGGATAGTCCCGGCCTTGTTTGTCTTGGTCCTATGGGAAACCCAGATCCGGCGATTCTTATAGATTCGGAAACTGACCGGATTCCTTTCAAACGGTCCGATATGAACTTGAATCAATGGGCAAGTACTTTTAGATCTTGGCCGAACGAAACCCCTGGTTGGAGGGAATGGTACCAACGGGTAGCCGCATCAAAGAGCGTTTCATGGGATGAGCTCAAAATCGGCCAATGCATCAACCTTTCTATGTCACAAATGGAGAAAAACGAGCCGCTGGTGATGGCAGCTTCCTATTTTTGGTCTGATGCCCTTAATGCATTTTTATTTGGCCATGGTCCTATGACCCCCACCCTGGCCGATGTGGTCCTCTTGACTGGCTTAGATGTATCCTCCCCTGACGCGCCTTATCAACTTCTGAACGTTCCGTCGCATCGGCTGGACACAAGAGGAATCGGCGGCTGGAAGGGCTTCCTTAGTGAAAACCAGAAAACGGGTACTGTTGATAACAGGGAGCACACCGCTTTCCTGTTAATGTGGCTTGAAAAACACTTCTTCTGTGGAAGAGCCGCCGGCCCAACAACCAACACTCAACCTTTAGCCGAAGCACTGTCCAGGGGAATCCGCATTCCTCTCGGGAAACATCTTCTGGGTGCCGTGTATCACATGCTCCACCAAATCGGCACAAAACTTTCCAAAGGGGAACCAATCGGCAACCCAGGTGGGCCTTGGTGGTTCGTCAATTTATGGTTGAACCTCTATATGAGCAGGATCACTCGGCAGCCAGTGGACCGTATGTCATTTCCCAATATTGAATCGGCAGAAGACCCTACAGAGCGTCGCCGATGTATGTCTTATGGCGAAGCAGCGTCAGCTTTTCCAGGTTGTGCATATTCTGCCACAAAAGTAGCCGAATACTTTCGGTGCTTTTATAACGGATTCAATGAGGACGCCACTATCTGGTTCCCATACCAACGAGACATCCCAGTCTTCGAACTCCCCTCCTGCTTCGACTCGACTTCTGGCCGATTTGATGAAGGCCTTTATGAAGAGTTGATCAAACCAGGACTTTTACCGGCCAACTTCTTCTCGGGGAAAAATGCCCCCACATATGAGTTCTACAACCCATCTACTGCTGCTCGGCAATTCGGCATGGGTCAACTGCCGATACGAGTGTATTTTGCTGGCCAAATCAAGTTTAGAGAAGCACTCAAATCTGGCCTGGACTATTGCCGGCTGCGAGACCGAATTCCGGATTCCAGTACGATCAACTTGAATGAATGGCTATTATATCCATTTGCAACCCAACCTTTCAAGCTTTGGTGGGCCGAATGGAAGCAATTCTTATTCTGCAATTCAGCATCGGCGTACTGCAACCTTCTGGATCCATCCAACATTGACCCCAACGCCGAGGTATTTTTGATCACTGACTGTACTCTTTTCACCATAATTTGAGCACTTAATGATTTCATTTTTCTTTTAGGCTGGGAATCAAGCCCCTCCCACGCACAGCCGCAGTGGTCGGCTAATAGAGAGCTACCCGTACACCACTTACCCTCTCATCGGCTATGACGCTCCATCGGTCGATATGATTGCTGGCCGATCGAAGAGAGTTCAGAAGAAAGTCGTCAAAAAGACCAGTCGCCGAGTTCGGGCTCGTACAGAATCGGTAGACCCTCCTGTACCCACATCGGCAGAAGCTTTAACTGCACCGTTCCTGGCCACGCAAAGTACTGATACTCAAGCCATTACACAAGCCGGAGCGGCAGCCGCCTCACTACTGCTGGAAGCTTTACAAGTGAGTTCAAGCTTTTATCTCTTCCGATTTGTCAACTCGGTGATTACTCTTGTTAACTCTTTGTACTTCTCAGGATTCTTCTATAGAAATACCACAGTCAGCAACAACTCGACCGGAGGCCATCACGCCCCTGCCTTCATCCACTGAGGTACAGTACTTGTCTTGTGGTCTTCTTTCGAGTATTTGCATAACATTTTTAACCGATCCTTCGACGCAGACCATCGGCACACCAAGCGTCCCTCAACAACCGATTCCTTCCCAGGGAGCCGGTCCGAGCACAGTGCCGATTGTAGTAGAGTCTTCTTCATCGGATGAACCTATGACTCAGGTCACTGAACAAAGTACAACGGCTCTACAAGTGCAGCACGAGGAAATCCGTTTTAAGAGGGTAAGTTCTTGAACTAACCTCACCAGCCGATTTACCATTTACTCTGCCCCCCTGCCGATTTACCCCCTTTTCTTTATTCTTTCAGGAACAGGACTCTCCCAACAACAGTCTCTTCTCTTTCGCGGTCGCTCTCTCTGATGATGAGGAGACTTCTTCTCGCCAAGTTGCATTGAGCTCCGTCCCTGACGACATCCGGGCTAAGCTTATCAATATCCGATCCCTCCTTCAAGGGGATATCGGCCGATTGGTAGAAGATGCTTCGCCGATTCGGCAGCTCTTTAGTGACGTCAGTGGACGTGTACCAGAGGAAGCGGAAGAGGCGTTGGCACCGGCGGCTTTTATTGAGTCCATGAGGATTCCTGTTTTTAGAGCCCTTCGTCATATGGCCGATCGCGCGAAACTGGCCAAGATTCGTGAAGATGAAAATGCTTTCAAGCACCAGGCTCGAGAAGCAAATCGGCGGATCCATGTCTTGGAAGATTCACGGCCGGCGATCATTAGTGAAATAGATCGCCTCAAACGACGGAGGGCGGACCTTGCCAAAGAGATGGAACAAGTAACCAAAGCCATCAGCGCCGAAGAGAGCAGACTTCAAGAATTACCTTCGGCCATTGCCGATTTGACACGGGAGAGGCAGCGTCTTGCTCAGGAAGCTCTGAGGCTCCACCGCACCGCATCGGAAGTCCCCGGATCAGCAGAAGAAGACCAACGGGTTCTCGACTCTGCCGATCAGATCCGACGTCGGGCCGTCACGGCTATCAATACCCTTTTGGGTAATCTGTAAAACTCTGACCGTTTTGTACGAATATTTACTGCCGTCTTTGACCGACCTTTCGTGATACCTTCTATTTACTGCCTTCCTTATTACCGATGGGACGTGGCTTCATCAGATTTTACTGTGTCCCTCCATAAATATCGACCCCGGCGCTTCCTTTCCGATAACACCGATTTGGCTTCTATCTCATTTCTCCTCTTCCTCTCATCGGCGCAACCACATTGTCATGGCCTCGTCATCGTCTTCCTCCGTCAACCAGGTGACGCTTCGCCTTCTCTCTTGGATCTCTAGGAATAGGATGTGCCGTCTTATGCCTTCTTTGTTCCAGCCTCAACGCCTTAGTCCGGGACTCGTGCGTGCCATTGAGTGCATACATTCTGAGGACCCCTTGACTTTGGAGGACAAGGCTCTGATTTTGGCTCATCAAGAGGAGCTCGAAGACCATATTACCGCAGAAGCCCGAGTGGTCTTGGATGCCGTGGTGAACGAACACCGCGATCGATCTCTAGCTACGATGGGTCGCTGCCGTAATGTTCCCGAGAGTGACATTACCTCGACGGCCTGCTCGGTTTTGGACTTTCTGGACAGGAATGGTGACTCGCGGGTTCCTACCGCTAGGGCCCGTCTGCTTCCTCCGAACCCGCGGCCTTCCGTCGACAGGGTCCGCATGCTTCCTCGGCCCGTTGCTCTGGCGGCGGCGGAGGCCTCGCGCCCTCCCACGGATCTCCCCCGTCAAGTCGAAGCAGAGAGTTCCATGAAGGCCATAGAAGAAGACTACATCCGGCTCATGATAGAGTTGGGTAGGGCTGAGAGGGAGCGTAAGAACAAGAATAATTAGTTGTTGTATTTTTTATTCTAAGGGCGACTTAGTGTTTTGTCGGCCATGTAATCAGTCGCCCGTACCGAATGTAATCGGCCCGAATGAATGTAATCGGCCATCTATGAACGTACTCGGCCAATCTGGTCGATCTCATGTGAATCTCAAAACCGAGTTGTGTCGGTCATATTTGACTGTGTTTATCTCTTTAGGCCCCGACCCATATACTCGGGAAATACCTTTTTAAATATCTCCCATTCAGAGCCCTAGTGAATTCTTCCCCCTCTGTTGTTTCCAAAATATATGCATTCCCAGGGGCGCATCTGCCGATTCTATACGGCCCTTCCCAGGTAGGAGACCATTTGCCGAATTTAGGATCTTTCGACCCGACCGGTAGTACCAACTTCCATACCAAATCTCCAGGGGAGAACTGTTTGACTTTGACCTTTTTATCATACCACCTGGCCACTCTTTTTTTGTTCTCTTCGATGCTTATTAGAGCTCTCAGTCGTTGGCCGGCCAAGTCATCAAGTTCTCCCTTCATCAGAGCCGAGTAGTCATCGGCCGACAATTGGTCTTGCAGTGAAAGGCGCCTTGATCCTGCCCTTGACTCCCATGGAAGCACTGCATCATGACCGTATACCAACTGGTAGGGGGATAACTTGGTAGCCCCGTGACAGGCCATCCTGTATGCCCATAGGGCTTCGGTTAAACATAAGTGCCACTTCTTAGGGCATTCTTCAATCTTCCTTTTGATCAACTTGATTATTCCTTTGTTGGAAGATTCTGCCTGACCATTGGCTTGAGCGTAATACGGAGACGAATTCAGCAGCTTGATGCCCATATCGGTCGTAAATTGCTCAAATTCTCCCGATGTGAACATTGTTCCTTGATCGGTCGTTATAGTTTGAGGGATACCGAATCGGTAGACGATGTGATCCCTTACGAAATCGGCCATGATAGCTGAAGTCACATTCCTTAGTGGGATTGCCTCCACCCATTTGGTGAAGTAATCGGTGGCGACCAGAATAAATTTGTGCCCCTTGCTTGATGGCGGATAAATTTGGCCGATAAGGTCTATTCCCCACCCTCTGAACGGCCATGGTTTGATGATGGGGTTCATGGCCGATGCGGGTGCACGCTGGACGTCTCCAAACTTTTGACACTCCTGACAACCCTTATAATATTTGAAACAATCTTCCAGGATCGTAGGCCAATAGTATCCATTGTTTCTGATCATCCACTTCATCTTATGTGCTGATTGGTGAGCCCCGCACACCCCTTCATGGATTTCTCCCATTAGAGTCTTGGCCTCTTCTGTTCCAAGGCATTTAAGAAGAACACCATCGATCGTTCGGTAGAACAGATCATCTTCGAGCAGCACGTATTTGGTAGCGTGAAAACGCACTCGTCGCTCCACCTTTTTGGAAGGATCTTTTAGGTAATCGGCAACTTCCTTACGCCAATCATCAGCTGCAAGCTCTAAGGCCATGGCGCCCAGAATTGGCCGATACCCAGATGCATGTTGAGCGAGTTTGTTTGCTTCTTCGTTGCGGTCTCTTGGGACGTGTTCGATTACTGCCGATCTGAATTCTTTCAACAGTTGTAAGCAATCTTCGTGATGGAGTCGCAATATATCATCTTTGCACTCAGCTTTTCCGGTTAGCTGATCCACAATTAGCATCGAATCTCCGAAGACCTCGACAGAATCGGCCTTGATCTCTCTTAATAATCGTAAGCCTTTTAATACAGCTCTGTATTCGCTTGATTGTTTGTTGCGGCGGTTTCTATCGGCAGAGAAAAATCATATCTTGCCCCCCGAGGCGATATGAGGACGATGCCGATTCCCGATCCGGCTCCGCATGATGACCCATCGAAAAACAACTGCCAAGGCGCCGGTTCTACGAAGGTGACCTCTGGCCCACAGTGTTGGGCAACGAAATCGGCCATGACTTGACCCTTGACGGCTTTTGCCGATTCGTATCGTAGGTCGAATTCTGATAAAGCCAAAATCCATTTGCCGATTCTCCCTTTCAATATCGGCAGTGACAGCATGTATTTCACTACGTCATCTTTGCATACGACTATACATTCTGCCGACAGTAGATAGTGTCTGAGTTTGGTGCACGAGAAGTAAAGACACAAACACAACCGCTCTACTGGAGGATATCTTGTTTCGGCATCCAGGAGTCTTCTGCTAACGTAATAAATTACCCGTTCTTTGCCTTCAAACTCTTGGACTAGAGCCGACCCAATAGCTTTGTCATCGGCTGATAAATATAGTTTAAACGGCTTACCCGTTTGAGGAGGAACCAGGACTGGGGGTGAGACTAGGTACCGCTTGATGTCTTCTAATGCCTTGCGTTGTTCTTCTCCCCATATAAGCTCCTGGTCTGGCTTTAACTTCAGAAGTGGTGTGAACGCCTGAATTCGTCCAGATAGATTAGATATAAATCTTCTGATGAAATTTACCTTGCCGATTAGAGACTGTAGCTCAGTTTTGTTTTGTGGGGCGACGACTTTGTTGATAGCCGCTATGGTCTTCTGATTGACTTCAATGCCTCGTTCGTGCACCATGAATCCTAAGAACTGTCCGGCGGAGACGCCGAAAGCGCATTTGTTGGGATTCATCTTAAGACCATGTTTTTTAGTACATTCCAGGACCCTTCGCAAATCGGCTAGGTGTTCCTCGTGGCTTTTGGACTTGACCACGACGTCGTCGATGTAGATTTCCACCAGGAGGCCGATGAGCTTGTGAAAAATATAGTTCATGGCCCTCTGATATGTAGCACCAGCATTTTTCAACCCGAAAGTCATTACCACCCACTCGAACAGACCGAGATGGCCTGGACATCTGAAAGCCGTTTTGGGTATATCCTCTTCGGCCATAAGTATTTGATTGTATCCGGCGTTCCCATCCATGAAGCTAATAATTTTGTGCCCTGCGGCGGCGTCGATCAGTACATCGGCCGTAGGCATGGGGTAGCCATCCATTGGTGTAGCCTGATAAGATTCGA
>NC_028452.1:29709915-29847911 GCF_000263155.2 Setaria italica
TGTCGTATCTTTACTGACCATAAGAGTTTGAAGTATATCTTCACTCAGATGGATTTAAACATGAGACAAAGACGGTGGTTGGAATTGATTAAAGACTATAAACTAAAGATTCATTACCATCCGGGTAAAGCTAATGTGGTGGCCGACGCCTTAAGCAGAAAGGCCCAATGCCACTGCACTACCATCCAGTCTAACTTGAAGACCCTGTGTGAAGAAATGGAAGGATTAAGTTTGGAAATAGTAAAACAAGGTACCCTCCAGAATATTGTGATTCAAGATACCCTAAAAGAAAGGATCATGACAGCCCAAAAAGAAGACCCATGGATTAAAGCACTTTATCAGCAGAAAGCTGAGGGGAAAGTTCCTGAACTTAATCAAGAAGAAGATGGAGGACTATATTTCAAGAACAGAATAGTAGTTCCGGAAGATGAGAACCTGAGAAGATTAATCCTAGAAGAAGCACATTCATCCAAATTCTCTATTCATCCCGGAACCAATAAAATGTACCAAGATTTAAAACAAAGATTTTGGTGGGCCAAAATGAAACCGGAAATTGCAAGATATGTGTCAGAATGTGACACTTGCCAAAGAGCTAAACCCATATTACAGAAGTCGGCAGGTCTGTTACAACCCTCAGAAATTCCCGTCTGGAAATGGGAAGATATTTCTATGGATTTCATAGTAGGATTACCTACCACTTCTAAGGGGTATGATTCCATCTGGGTTATTGTCGACCGCCTTACTAAGTCAGCTCACTTTATTCCAGTTAAGACTACTTACCATGTGTCGACATATGCCAAACTCTATATAGCTCGGATTGTATCCTTGCACGGAGTGCCAAAAACCATTATCTCTGATCGAGGTTCCCAGTTTGTTTCCAGATTCTGGGAGCAACTGCAAAAGGATATGGGTACTACCCTCATTAGAAGTTCTGCTTATCATCCTCAAACTGGAGGACAGACAGAAAGGGTCAATCAAATATTGGAAGACATGTTGAGAGTCTGTGTCCTTACCTTTTCTAAGCTATGGGATGAATGTTTACCCCTAGCCGAGTTCTCCTATAATAATAGCTATCACGCTAGCATTAAGATGGCACCATTCGAAGCCTTATATGGTCGAAGATGCCAAACTCCTCTAAATTGGTCAGGAGTAGGAGAAAGGACACATCTGGGATCAGACTTGGTTATGGAAACTGAGGAGAAGATCCAGAAAATTCGCAAGCACTTGGAAATAGCTCAATCCTGGCAGAAGAGTTATTCAGACAAAAGAAGACGGTTCTTGGAATTTTCTGCCGGAGATTTTGTATACTTAAAAGTATCTCCAATGAAAGGCGTACAGCGCTTTGGAGTAAAAGGTAAGCTAGCCCCGAGATATATTGGTCCCTATGAAATTCTGGAACAAAAAGGTCCTGTGGCATATAAGTTGTCATTGCCTGATCAACTTACTTCTATACATAATGTATTTCATGTATCCCAGCTTAAGAAGTGCCTAAGAGTCCCAGAAGAAATTTTAGAGGACCCAGAAATTGAGCTCGAACCAGATTTAACATATGAAGAGAAACCTATTAAAATTCTGGATCAAAAGACACGCGATACTCGAACTCGGAGTATCACATTTTATAAAGTGCAATGGAAAAATCATACTCCGGACGAAGCTACTTGGGAAAAAGCGGAAGACCTAGAGTCTAAATATCCGGAGTTATTTGAAACCGTCAGGGACAGATGAACAAGGACCATCACCCCACTATCCTTATACAGAAAAAGAAAAAGTAAATGACCTGAGGCAGTTTCCTTTCCATTCTCAAAAACCAAGGATTTAACCCCGGGAATCTCGGGACGAGATTCTGTTAAGGGGGAGAGGTTGTAATAGTTGCCATTTGAAATATTAAAGTAACTATGGGAAATTCAGAAAGAAACCCAAAAGAAAAAGAAAGAAAAATGGCAAAAAGATCAAATTCGGCCAAATTTTGACCGAAATTTGAATTTCAAATTTGAAATTCATAAAAATTTGTCCAACATGTGGAATACAAGTATGGGATTATTTGGAATTTAGGGATCAAAGACTTGGAGCTAAATTAGTGCCAAATATTATAAAAGAATCAGAGAAAGAAAAAGAAAAAGAAGATTGCCGTTTACTGTTCCTCGTCCGACAATAAGGTTCAGAGAAAACAGCTCCAGAGTCCACTTTCAAAATTCATTTCTGAAGAATTTTTCCAATAAGTGCACTAGAACAGCTACATTATATTGAAGTATGCATCTTGGACTACAATAATCATGAGTTGTTGGCAAGGAACAGTAAGAGGAAGGAAGTCAAATTCGAGCTCAAAGTCAGCACAAAATCACAAGTGACTGAAAATTCTGAATTTTAACTAAGTCTGAAGAACAGCAATGCAACAACTTGGAGCTTGAATTCAGAGCCATTTAAATCAAAAGAGGTACTCGTTCATGAGCAAAATGGAACAATGGGACAATGTAGAGCATGTTTGAGGTGAAGTTGGACTGAGGGCAGAAGGATTTGATCATGAAATCAAGTCATTAAGGGAGCTCCATGGCACTGACGACGACTGATGAAACTGAATGAAGGTTTCAGTTGCAATTCAGAAGAACTTGAGAAAACAATCCAAATTCCATCAAATTCGGTGTTTATCTCAAACCGACGCCAAAATAAAAGATGGCCAGCTTGAGTTTATCTCCAAGTTCTGTTAAAGCATGGGAGGCCGTCGGATTACGAATCGACCATCAATGGCTTCTGAAGATTGCGGGCGCCAGAAGAGCGGTGGCTGAGCACCATGGCGTGTCGCCACCGCCGCTTCCGATAGCTTGCCAGCACGATGAATAGTCCACCTCCTCACCACGCAAGCCTAGGGGTAGACCACGGTGGCAGCCATGCGAGGGGTAAATGCTTGAATATCTACCGCTCCCGCGCCGCCGTTTTCACCGCCGTTCTTTTTACCGCCGCCCGCTCTCCTCTGCCCGAGTACCGCCGCCAAGCAAAATTCCGCCTCCACACCGCCGCTCCCGTCGATTCCTTCCGTCCACACCTCCGCCTACACCCCACCAGTAACCTTAATCACTTGTTGCCCAGCTTCTTCGTCGTCACACCTTGAATCGTCGCCGCTTCTGTCCGCCGCCGTCGCGCCGCCCGCTCACGGTGAGAACTACCTTGCGCTACCTTTCTTCTTTCTTGAGCAGTCGTGGTCGAGTCCCTAGGGTTCCAGGATGGAGTAGAAGTAGTTGTTTGAGTCGGTTAAGCGGTTGTCGGAGGCTAGTCAGATCAGATAGCTTCATTTCGTGGACTCCAGCATAAAAGTACTTGTGAAATTGCTTTTCTAGATCGGCCCATGTGATAATCGAGTTTGGTGGTAGAGTGGTGAACCATTGGAAAGCCGATCCAGACAAAGATGACGAGAACAACCGTACCCGCAGGGCATCTTGCGTAGCTGCTTCGCCGCATTGGATGATGAATCTATTCACATGTTCTACGGTAGAAGTATCATCCATTCCGGAAAATTTAGTGAAATCCGGAACTTTGTACCGATGGGGAAACGGCAACAAGTCATATGTAGACGGGTATGGTGTCCTGTAGGTATAAGTTTGAACCTTCGGCTTCAAGCCGAATTGCTCTTGCATCACTTCCGCGATTTGCGCCGCCCAATCTGGTTGTTGCTGGGGAATAACTGGCGGCGAAATCGGCACATGTTGATAGATCGGAGCTTGAATGAAAGGGGATTGGTGAAACGGTGGTATCTGAGTATAAGCCGGTGGTGTAGTAAAGGACGGCTGCTTGTAGGCACCACTCGTTTCATCATATAGCATGAGCTCTGACGTCTTGTTGACCTCCGGAGAGATAGGTTGGTATGGAGGTATGATCGGCCGAGTGGCCGTCTGGGAAGGTGTCTGGAACAGAGGATTCCCTTGGCTGACCGATTGATTCAAACCGGTCATGTTTAGAGGTGCCCCCCAGGGTAAAGGAATAACTGGAGGGAGTGGTGTAGTGGACGGCTGGACGGAGCCGTGTCCCACAGAAGTTGACGACGTAGAGGCACCGACTCCTCCGTATCCCAAAGGAATTGATGACGTAGAGGCACCGATCCCTCCGACGGAGGATTGGATCGGCTGAGAAGCCTGATAAGCCTGATTTGGTGGAATCGGCTGAAAATACGTAGGCCCCCTGTATCCCTGTGGTATACCCCCGGCGAAGGAATTGACAACAGCATTGTGTACCATGTTTGAAAGTACCGAGGATTGGTTGATGAAAGCGTGATGAAGAGATTGCTGAATCATATCGGACATCTTGTCCGAATCTTCTGAAATCGTGATCTGGCGAGGAGTAGTGAAAGGAGATTTCTTAACAGTTTCCCCGCTTCTGGAACGACTGAAGGATTTCAAGCAAGCTTTCCGGACTTGCTCCAAATACTGATTCAGATCTTCTCTTTGGTCGTCCTTTAGATCTGCTTCCGTTACTTCGATGACGTTATCTTCGGTGATTTCAGCAGCTTTCGACATAACGGCGGTTGCAATTGTCCCACCGGGCGTGCCAAAAGTGTGTTGGCGCTAGAAATCGGTCCAGCGGCCGACACACGACCCGGGAGAATCTGCTTAGCTCCTGTTCGGGTGAATGCCCTGGTGCGGTTCGCGCGGCGTGCCAGCCAATCTGACCTGTTGATTGGCAAGGAAGAACACGTGTCAAATTCGGTAACTGCGATCGGCTAAGTTTCCGATCGAGAGGACAAATCGGCAGATCGGCCGATTTACTGTAGTAAAGTAACCGGCTACGAGAGAGCGCGATCCTTATAGCCTTGTAGACAGAAAACTACTAAAACAATCGGTACAAAGCTTATGAAAATAACACTAGGAAAAGATCTAATCGGCAACGAACGGATCTAACAACAGAAGGTAATAAAAGCCGATACTACCGATTCCTAGCGGGATAACTGGTGATAAAAGCTAGAAAAACAGGTAAAAAACCTATGAATCTAGTTGATATCGATAACTGGTGAATAAATCTAAACGAAACGACAGCGATACGCCGGAAGTTAAAGCTTAGACGTTACTCGATAAGCGGAACTTACAGAATCGGCCGGAGATCAAGATGATGCAGCCCTGCCAACCCGCACGAACTCGTGAGAAGAAAAAACGATGGCGAAGTCGCCTGCTTGAAAGTAGTATGAAGAATAAAGTAACTTGTTGTATTGATTGATTGATGTCTTACAGATTTACAAAGGTAGCTATTTATAGCCCCGTACAAATAATCTTTCTTAACCGAGTAGGACTCTATCTCTAATTCAAACAGAAAACAAATATCTACAAGCACAATCCGTGTTAAACTAACTACCCCACGCTTCGTGGGCTGAACTCCACCTTATCTTTCCACCTAACCAGGCCCATACAGGCCTACTTTAGTCCTCCTTCCTGGTCGGGCGATTTCTTATCAGCAAAGGGCTGCCGATTGGGAACCTGAAGCGAAGCAAAAGCCACTTGACCGATTCCACACTGTAGCACCTTTTGACCGATTCCCAACTGTATTCTTTCGATTTCTTCCCTCTTTGACGCCGATTCTACTGATGACGAAATCTGACGTCAACACATACTTTTATAAGTAAAGAGTTTGTCACACAACATCAACTAGAAGTTCATACTTTAGATGTCAAATATGCTATTCAAGCTACTGGTGCTACGCAGTATACCAGTCAAGTAGCTCGTAATGTGATTTTAAACCTAGAAGGGATTCAAGTGGGAGCTTATCCTTTAATTTTGGAAGATCAAGGAATAGATATTATTTTGGGGGTAAATTGGATGAAAGCACATGAGGTTCAAATTAATGTGGTTACACGGGTTGTTAGCCTGAAAGATGACCAAGGCCACCCTTTCGAACTCCAATTACCCGTTCAACCCTGTTTGGGCCAAATGGTCAAAAAGACTAGAGCAGTGACTCTAGAATCTATTCCTGTTGTTAATGAGTTCTTAGATGTATTTCCAGAAGATTTGCCTGGGTTACCGCCTGACAGAGCGGTAGAATTCACTATTGAATTAGAACCCGGCACCGCTCCTATCTCTAGAAGACCGTATCGAATGCCACCTAAAGAGCTAGCAGAATTAAAAACACAACTCCAAGAATTGTTGGATAAGGGTTTTGTCCGACCCAGTACTTCACCATGGGGCTGCCCAGCTCTCTTTGTTAAAAAGAAGGATGGTACCTTAAGGCTATGTGTGGATTACCGTCCCTTGAATACGGTAACCATCAAAAACAAGTATCCACTGCCACGGATTGACTTGTTGTTCGATCAGTTGTCTGGAGCTAAAGTCTTTTCAAAAATCGACCTTCGGTCAGGGTACCACCAGATTAAGATAAAACCCGAGGACATACCAAAAACAGCCTTTTCCACCCGATATGGACTATATGAGTATTTGGTTATGTCTTTCGGATTGACAAATGCCCCAGCGCATTTTATGTATCTCATGAATTCAGTATTTATGCCGGAACTGGACAAATTTGTGGTTGTCTTTATAGACGATATCCTTGTCTTTTCTAAAAATGAAGAGGAACATGCGCAACATTTGCGCATTGTTCTGAATAGACTCCGGGAACACCAGTTATATGCCAAGTTTAGTAAGTGTGAATTTTGGCTAAAGAAAGTTCCATTCCTTGGGCACATACTGTCCGAAAAAGGAATTGAAGTAGATCCCGGAAAAGTCAAGGATATATTGGATTGGAAATCGCCAACTTCTGTTCATGAAGTAAGGAGCTTCTTGGGAATGGCTGGTTATTACCGTAGATTCATTCCCAATTTCTCTAAGGTTTCTAAACCAATCACCGAATTATTAAAGAAGGACACGAAATTTGAATGGAAACCTGAGTGTGAGGAATCCTTCCAAGTCTTAAAGAGATTATTGACTACAGCCCCAGTGCTAGCTCAACCTGACATAGAGAAACCCTTTGATGTATACTGCGATGCCTCAGGAACAGGCATCGGGTGTGTTCTAATGCAAGAAGGCAGGGTTATTGCTTATGCTTCTCGCCAGTTGAAGCGTCATGAAGAGCATTACCCTACCCATGACTTAGAGCTTGCTGCCGTAGTGCATGCACTAAAGATATGGCGACACTATCTTTTAGGTAGTGAATGTCGTATCTTTACTGACCATAAGAGTTTGAAGTATATCTTCACTCAGATGGATTTAAACATGAGACAAAGACGGTGGTTGGAATTGATTAAAGACTATAAACTAAAGATTCATTACCATCCGGGTAAAGCTAATGTGGTGGCCGACGCCTTAAGCAGAAAGGCCCAATGCCACTGCACTACCATCCAGTCTAACTTGAAGACCCTGTGTGAAGAAATGGAAGGATTAAGTTTGGAAATAGTAAAACAAGGTACCCTCCAGAATATTGTGATTCAAGATACCCTAAAAGAAAGGATCATGACAGCCCAAAAAGAAGACCCATGGATTAAAGCACTTTATCAGCAGAAAGCCGAGGGGAAAGTTCCTGAACTTAATCAAGAAGAAGATGGAGGACTATATTTCAAGAACAGAATAGTAGTTCCGGAAGATGAGAACCTGAGAAGATTAATCCTAGAAGAAGCACATTCATCCAAATTCTCTATTCATCCCGGAACCAATAAAATGTACCAAGATTTAAAACAAAGATTTTGGTGGGCCAAAATGAAACCGGAAATTGCAAGATATGTGTCAGAATGTGACACTTGCCAAAGAGCTAAACCCATATTACAGAAGTCGGCAGGTCTGTTACAACCCTCAGAAATTCCCGTCTGGAAATGGGAAGATATTTCTATGGATTTCATAGTAGGATTACCTACCACTTCTAAGGGGTATGATTCCATCTGGGTTATTGTCGACCGCCTTACTAAGTCAGCTCACTTTATTCCAGTTAAGACTACTTACCATGTGTCGACATATGCCAAACTCTATATAGCCCGGATTGTATCCTTGCACGGAGTGCCAAAAACCATTATCTCTGATCGAGGTTCCCAGTTTGTTTCCAGATTCTGGGAGCAACTGCAAAAGGATATGGGTACTACCCTCATTAGAAGTTCTGCTTATCATCCTCAAACTGGAGGACAGACAGAAAGGGTCAATCAAATATTGGAAGACATGTTGAGAGTCTGTGTCCTTACCTTTTCTAAGCTATGGGATGAATGTTTACCCCTAGCCGAGTTCTCCTATAATAATAGCTATCAAGCTAGCATTAAGATGGCACCATTCGAAGCCTTATATGGTCGAAGATGCCAAACTCCTCTAAATTGGTCAGGAGTAGGAGAAAGGACACATCTGGGATCAGACTTGGTTATGGAAACCGAGGAGAAGATCCAGAAAATTCGCAAGCACTTGGAAATAGCTCAATCCCGGCAGAAGAGTTATTCAGACAAAAGAAGACGGTTCTTGGAATTTTCTGCCGGAGATTTTGTATACTTAAAAGTATCTCCAATGAAAGGCGTACAGCGCTTTGGAGTAAAAGGTAAGCTAGCCCCGAGATATATTGGTCCCTATGAAATTCTGGAACAAAAAGGTCCTGTGGCATATAAGCTGTCATTGCCTGATCAACTTACTTCTATACATAATGTATTTCATGTATCCCAGCTTAAGAAGTGCCTAAGAGTCCCAGAAGAAATTTTAGAGGACCCAGAAATTGAGCTCGAACCAGATTTAACATATGAAGAGAAACCTATACAGAAAAAGAAAACGTAAATGACCTGAGGCAGTTTCCTTTCCATTCTCAAAAACCAAGGATTTAACCCCGGGAATCTCGGGACGAGATTCTGTTAAGGGGGAGAGGCTGTAATAGTTGCCATTTGAAATATTAAAGTAACTATGGGAAATTCAGAAAGAAACCCAAAAGAAAAAGAAAGAAAAATGGCAAAAAGATCAAATTCGGCCAAATTTTGACCGAAATTTGAATTTCAAATTTGAAATTCATAAAAATTTGTCCAACATGTGGAATACAAGTATGGGATTATTTGGAATTTAGGGATCAAAGACTTGGAGCTAAATTAGTGCCAAATATTATAAAAGAATCAGAGAAAGAAAAAGAAAAAGAAGATTGCCGTTTACTGTTCCTCGTCCGACAATAAGGTTCAGAGAAAACAGCTCCAGAGTCCACTTTCAAAATTCATTTCTGAAGAATTTTTCCAATAAGTGCACTAGAACAGCTACATTATATTGAAGTATGCATCTTGGACTACAATAATCATGAGTTGTTGGCAAGGAACAGTAAGAGGAAGGAAGTCAAATTCGAGCTCAAAGTCAGCACAAAATCACAAGTGACTGAAAATTCTGAATTTTAACTAAGTCTGAAGAACAGCAATGCAACAACTTGGAGCTTGAATTCAGAGCCATTTAAATCAAAAGAGGTACTCGTTCATGAGCAAAATGGAACAATGGGACAATGTAGAGCATGTTTGAGGTGAAGTTGGACTGAGGGCAGAAGGATTTGATCATGAAATCAAGTCATTAAGGGAGCTCCATGGCACTGACGACGACTGATGAAACTGAATGAAGGTTTCAGTTGCAATTCAGAAGAACTTGAGAAAACAATCCAAATTCCATCAAATTCGGTGTTTATCTCAAACCGACGCCAAAATAAAAGATGGCCAGCTTGAGTTTATCTCCAAGTTCTGTTAAAGCATGGGAGGCCGTCGGATTACGAATCGACCATCAATGGCTTCTGAAGATTGCGGGCGCCAGAAGAGCGGTGACTGAGCACCATGGCGTGTCGCCGCCGCCGCTTCCGATAGCTTGCCAGCACGACGAATAGTCCACCTCCTCACCACGCAAGCCTAGGGGTAGACCACGGTGGCAGCCATGCGAGGGGTAAATGCTTGAATATCTACCGCTCCCGCGCCGCCGTTTTCACCGCCGTTCTTTTTACCGCCGCCCGCTCTCCTCTGCCCGAGTACCGCTGCCAAGCAAAATTCCGCCTCCACACCGCCGCTCCCGTCGATTCCTTCCGTCCACACCTCCGCCTACACCCCACCAGTAACCTTAACCACTTGTTGCCCAGCTTCTTCGTCGTCACACCTTGAATCGCCGCCGCTTCTGTCCGCCGCCGTCGCGCCGCCCGCTCACGGTGAGAACTACCTTGCGCTACCTTTCTTCTTTCTTGAGCAGTCGTGGTCGAGTCCCTAGGGTTCCAGGATGGAGTAGAAGTAGTCGTTTGAGTCGGTTAAGCGGTTGTCGCGAGTAACCACGGCCGGCCGAGGGAGTTGCCGCCCGTCGCCATGGAGGGGATGGCTCTGGCCATCTCCGGGGAAGCTGTCGCCGCACACGAGGTCGTGTAGGGTTAGGGTTGGTGTTGTCGCCTAGACCCGCCACCGGGAGGGCGCCGGCCGGCGAGCCGCGCCGCCCCCTGTCACGGGCGTTTTTGGCGGGAGGTAGAAGAAGTGCTGTGCGCTCGGGCCCGCGTGTCAGAGAGAGAAGGGGGGGGGAAAGCGTAGGCCGAAGCGGTGCGGCCGTCTGCGGGCCGGCGCGTTGAGGCCCAGTGGCACGCGCGCGGGTGACCGGAGGAGAAAAGGCCGGAGGCCCAGGGCAGCGACGCAGGCCGGCGTCACGTGGAAAAGGAAGAAAAAGAAAGAGGGGCCGTGGGCCGGTGCTGGGCTGCTAGAGGAAAGAGAAGAGGAAATCGGCCCACGGGGCCCGTCGGAAGGAGGAGTAAGGCCGGCGGGTAGAGTGTATAGGAGGGGTGGGGTCCGCGTCGTGGGGCCCAGCGTTTCGTGAGGAAGGGTAGAAAGGGGGTGAGTAAGAAAAGTTTTTCCGGGGGAATTTCGGGAAAAGTTAGATTTCTTTAGCAAAATAATCCGTTTAAATTCGTTTTACACCATTTTAATCACAGAAATTTGTAGGAGTGTCCAAAATTAGTGAAACCAATTTTGTTAGGTTTGTTTTATTTTCCTTTATGCATTAAAATTTTTACACCCTAAGAAAATAATAAAAATCTGGGTATTTATTTAATGCCTTCCTTTTAAGGTAATTAAATAAATACTTAATATTTATAAAATGTATAAAAACATGAATAATACTTTATCAATCACAAATAACTCTTTACCCATAGGAAATTAGATTTTCAAGATTAGAAATTATTTACCACCTTTATCAAAAATTAAAAGCTATAGGAAGGGTTAAATAAGAAAAATAAAAATATAGGTTAATCTTTTTAGATTTCTTTTGTGTGTTTGACTTACAACTTTATCATGATAAGTCGTATAGTCCTTGTTGTCTTGCAACTTTATCATGAAGGCAAGTTGTGTAGTCTGTTATTTAAAAAGTTTGCATTCTAACCCCTGCATGTATGTGCCGTAGATCCAGAAGCACCCGAAGAGGATTACTGGGAATTTTCAGAAGGACCCTTGGAGTCCGACGAAGTGTTTGAATTTGTCCCCTGTGAAGCGAACCCGTCGGCATCTACTAATCTTTTTAACGATCAAGGCAAGCCCCGGTGCATTTATACCTATCTAATTTAGAGTCGTTATTTCATGTGACTAGTTATAGGTTATTTGTTTATTGCATGCACTAAGTTTAGGAGTTGAATGAAACCTATTCTTGTGTATGACTATGCCTTGTTTTAAGGACATCTTTGCCACTTGTTCAAATCCTAGAAACTACCCAAGTCTAGAATTGCTTACTTGCTTACATGATTGGTTTACCAACCTTAAGGAAAACTCTTAAGTCATACATGTTGCTTATGAAGGATAGTCCGGAATATGAAAACAGACAGAAGCTAGCGATGTAGTTCTGTCTGCTAGATTAATCTGGTTAAGGCCCGATCGTCGTCTTAACCGCTGATCAAGTGAAACATCTGATCACTTACTGGGTATGGGACCAGTAAAGCCCAGTAGATTAGTAAATTCTATGATCAGGAATGCTTCGTACCCGCATTTGACGTGCTGGAGATTGGCAGGGGTGTAGCCTGAAACTCACATGGAGATCAGGCCAGACGTGGGGTCCCATGTGGGGGTGCATCCCTGGGTCCGGGTAGTTGTATTCCTAATCATTGACTTTACTAATCGAGAGGTTGTTAGTACGACCTGGACAGTCGTATAATGCTGGTGATCGGGGTGCTCTCCTGCAGGATGTAAATTGATCCGGATCGCCGCAATTCTCGGTTATGAATGCACTTGATCACTGTTGAGCATCGTAGTATAACACATGTGATATAAAATCTTCTGTTGCCAAGTACTGTATGAATTAACAGTTATGATTGTTTTACTTCTGTTATCATCTAGAATGGTTAGGTAACAACTTAACTAAACTAAAAGACAAAACTAAGGCCTCACTCGTAGTAAGCTTTTTCGGCAAAAATCGTGTCAACCAAGCACACCCAAAGGCTGACATGCATTCCAAAGAAAAACTATTATATTGGTTAGTCGGGTAAGACTTGCTGAGTACCCCGTACTCAGGGTTTTTCCCTTGTGGTTATCTTTCAGAAGCTACCCAGAAAGCTACTGAGGAGGAGACCCCGAAGACCTAGAGTATTGACCTGAGTCTCTCAATACTCTAGCAAACCATTTATCGACGCATCTTCTCCTAAAATGTTTATGTTTAATCTTAGAGCTTGTCTAACTCTGCATCACTAAGTTTGTCTCAACTTAAGTCTTGTAATAACTCGTACCTCTTAGTTATGTATGTAAAAATGTAATATTTGTTGATATTATCCCATCGCGGATATTATCCTGATGTATGGCTATGAGACACATCGTGGATCCTTCGAGGAGTCCTAGGGACACTCGACGGACTACCGGACTTACGCTGTTTTAGGTGCGTTTCGGATAATTGCTGATCCGACAGCGATTAGGCGCACTTAAACCAGTTTAAGTTGGGCGGTTCCGCCACATTAACCATTTTGGTTTTGCTTTGATTTAAACTCAATTTTTCTTGATGTGGCTCCTAATTACTAGGGATGTCACAAATAGTTAGAATAAAGCTCCTATCTCTAAGTTTGGTGATTGTGATTGAGTTATTCGATACAGGAGTTGACGGTTGAATTTGGTGATAAGGATCATCAACACTTGCTCTCCCTGAGAGAAAGAACGGGAAAAGCTTCTTCTTGAGGGAATCCTGTGTTAAGCTAGAGATTTTTCTAGCAAGAACACAGGCGCTCAAACTCTCGCATGTGATGGTAGGGGTTCTCATAGTTTAACTCCGAGAAGGAACTTTCTTGAAGAAATTCTATGAGTGCGGGATGAATCTCGTAGCCGGATGAGGAATTGAGTTCCAAAAGGGATGGCTCTAAAGACTCACCCCAAAGGATGAAAATATGTGTACGAGGATAACCATCTATGGGTAGCAGGGGTAAAGGTAGAGATAAAGAAAAACAAAAGATGCGAGGACAACTAGGTTCGTAGATACTACAAGAACCGTTCCCCATCTACACTACCGATTACTGCCTCGATCTCAGATCCATGCTTATAAAAGTCCAAGGTAATCATACTAGATAGAACTATGAACCCTCAAGTAAGAGAACATATCTTACTAAGATATAATATAGGAATCACGAATACTTACTTTGCTTACTAAGAAGGAAGCCTGCATCCGTAGAGATACATGATCATAGTAGAGTGCTAAGTTCCTCAGCACTCCTCTGAGCTACTCCCTCTCTCTCTCCCCCCCTCTTCTAAGCACTAGCCTAAGCAAGGCTTCGTGATGGATTGGAGCTCTTTCTCTTGTATCTTGAAGTGGTGTGTGTTGAAGTGATCTTTCCTCCTCCTTTTATAGGCTCTTAGGGTCGGGTTCCGAAGGGATTATCAGGTGAACGTTCCTTAACCGCCATTGCAACTCGGTAACTGGTGACACATGGTGGCTGGAGGCGAGCAGGGTCACTGGGGATTCGGCTGAACCCTTACCCCAAACAACCGCCTTTGGCCGGGACACTTCCCTGTGGGTCCACACTTGGGTACGAGGTACTTGGTTGTAGTCGGTTTACTCCCGTTTGTAGGCCCATGGATCCGCGTGCTTGCTCCTAATTGGTTGAGAGTGTGTTTGCTTGCTCTTGAGGTGTGTCTTCTCCCTTAATGGACCTGCATATAAATATTCACCACACTTGTGGAATTCGTTAGTAATAACTCATACCACTAATGTTGATGCTCACCTTTTATGTGTTTATGCAGGAGTTGACGGCCTATTTTTTGTACTTAAGAATCATCAACAGCCAGCCCCCATGCCCACGGTCCTGCTACTCAGCCGCAATCCCCGCCCCCCCCGGTCGCATCAGCTCCCGCGGTTTCCCTACGGCAGGGAGGGAGAGTTGGAGAGAGGGAGCTGGGGATGGCCGCCAGTCCCAACGGCATCAGCTGCCACCTTCCGACTGCACGGATCACTACTCCCATCCGCCATCGTTGTCATGGCCCTACGCGCTGGCCCCCATGCCCATAATCTGCCCGCCCTTACACGCTAGCCCCCCTGGAAATCCTATAAAGATAAGGGATAGAAAGACGTGAGATGGGAGAGTGCATGGTCAAGCGTACCATTTTTTTGGCTGCGTGCTTGTGTCCACGAAATTTTTTGATCTTTGTGCTATATGGGCACTGGCGGGTGATATCATGGCCCATCAGTACAAATATATCTACATTTTTCTTTTATTATTTTATTTTTTAAAGCAAGTAAGTTACTTCAAACGTTATTGGAACTTTTATGAAAGAATGTATATACAATCTTATGAATGTAAAAAATATATTTGGATAAATATTATAATATTTTTGCTAAATTAGTTCACAAGCTTAAAGTTTGACTTGAGATATGTGAAACTTTGTTAATGAAGTATACATTTATGAACAATGTAAAGTCCAATATATTTTAAATGTGACATCCCTAGTAATTAAGATACTAAATAAAAGAAACATCAAAGTGATTAAGCAATAAATCAAAGCTAATTCTAACTGACTAAGTGTTAAACACCTTTTACTAAATTACTTGGAAAGCAAGTAAAAATAAATTTTACATAAGAACTCAAATTTTGTCCAATATAAAAGTGGCAGATCTTTTCAAACTTGTGAAGCAACTCAAATTTTTGCTATGCAACTGTGCCTCATGTTACTTTATTTAAATACTAGATGCAACTTGATGATTTACAATATTTTACTTAATTTTTCAATGATATTTCCTTGTGTTAAAAATTCATTTAAAGTTCAATTATGGCTGTTTTCTTTTGTCAATTACGTGAAAACTTGAGCAGCTCTTGAGTTGATTTTTGTGCCATTGTGTTCTTTGCATTTTTATCTTTCAAACGAGAATTTTGTTTGGGCAATTTTTGGACGAGTGTAGTTGGGTCAATTTAGGGGAGAAAGTTGAACTAGTTTAATCATCGTGGGCCCACACCTTAGCCACCTCTTCTTCCTCCTCTCTCCACTGCATGCACGCCATTGGCCTGCATAGACGCCAAGGAACGCCGTTGGGCAGCTTCGGCACGCCAGCAAGGCTTCCCACCACTGGTTGGCCATCAGGTTGTCGCCCACGTGATCCAGCCCATGCCATGCTCCTCCTCGCCACCGGTTGGACAGGGCCCCGACCAGCACGCCAACACCGCCACACGGCCGTCATCCCCGGTGACTCTCCCTCACCGGAAATGCCCGAGCAGCGTGCTCTCGATGACGTGCCGTCCTTATTCTCTTGCCCCGGCCTTAAATCGGCCCCGTACCCAAGCCTCCTGCCTCCCAACCGAGACTCCCCCTACCATGGCTGTGCCTGACCAAGCTCTGGTTTCCAGTCGATTCCTCTGCACCCCGGCCATCTCCCTCCAATAGCTCGTGCCATAAACTCCTCCACTCCCTCAGCTACACCCTCAGCCCCTCCTCGTTGCCTGCCTTCCTTGGAGTCGCTGGGAATCGCGCTTTTGCCTAGCCGCCAAAAACTTCCACCCACCGCCACTACCCAACTATGGAGTGCCATCCTCCATCCTTCGTCCTGAACCATCCGCGCAAACGAAATCCTAGTAAGGCCCTGGTGCTCATGCTCATGCCAGTTCCCTATTTTAATCGAGTTTCCCCATGCGTTGCGGTGCTCGCCGCTGGCCGTGCACCAGTGGTCGTCAACGGATAGGCTAGGGTTAGGATTGCAGGGATATCAGAGCAAGGGGAGGAGCGCTAGATCTTGGGGAACATTTTGGGGTAGTTGTCGATGAGGGAAGATGCCAAGGAACACTGTTGGGTAGCTCCGGCACGCCAGCAGGGCTCCCCACCACCGGTTGGTTATCAGATCATCGCCCACGTGAATCCTGTCCGTGCCACGCTCCTCCTTGCCACCGGTTGGACAGGACCCCGACCAGCATGCCAACGCCACCGCGCGGCCATCATCCCCAACGACCCTCCCTCACCACCAATGCCCGAGCAGCATGCTCTCGATGCCATGTCATCCTTATCCTCTCGCCCCGGCCTTAAATGGGCCCCTTACCCAAGCCTCCTGCCTCCCAACCGAGACTCCCCCCCCCACCATGGCCGTGCCTGACCAAGCTCCAGTCGCTAGTCGATTCCTCTGCGCCCCAGCCATCTCCCTCTAATAGCCCGCACCATAGACTCCTCCACTCCCTCAGCTACACCCTCAACCCCTCCTCATCGCTCGCTGTCCACGGAGCCACCAGGAATTGGGATTTTCCTCAGCCACCATAAACTTCCACCCGCTGCCACTACCCCACCATGGAGCGCCATCCTCTGGCCTTCCTCATCCTCAACCGTCCACGCAAACGAAATCCTGGTGAGGCCCTACTGCTCATGCTCACGCTAGTTCACCATTTTAATCGAGTTTCCCCGCGCGTTCCGGCGCTCGCCACCGGCCGTGCGCCACTGGTCGTCAACGGGTAGGCTAGGATTAGGATTGTAGGGATATGAGAGCAGGATGAGGAGTGCTAGATCTTGGGGAGTGTTTTGGGGTAGTCGTTGACAAGGAAAGGGCCACGTCGAAGAAGGGCGGGGGTGTGCTTGCGAGAGAAATAGAAACGCAGGGGGTTTCGAGTAAAGTTTTAGGATTTAAGAGTAAGGTGGGATTTGTTCTAGGGACCTAAACGCTCAATGCAGGGGGTTAGAAGAGAAGGAAAGGGCAGATCTGTGAAAGAAAAAGTTCTCTAGGGGCAAAAATGTGAAGTTGGTTTCGGTTTTAATTAAATTGCTAGATTTAATTTGTTGCAAACTTGGAAAATACATAGAAATGTGTAGAAAAATGGGAAAAATATTAAACTTATTTTGCTAGGGTCCTGTTGATGTCTAGTTTCTTTTAAAAATATCCATGCGCATGTTACTGTATTGCTTTTAGCACTAGATTTTATTTGGTATAAAAGCCTTTTAAATGCATAGTAAATCATAGAATGCTCTAAAAAATGTGAAACCACTTTTGTTAGCTTCCTCTTGTCATGGATGTTCTAGATCTGTAATTTCTGCTACTAGAATCCCTGATGTTCATACTGTTTTAAGTCCAAATGCTTAAATGCTAAGTTGTGTTGGTTTAAAATTCAGAAACAGGATAACTTTCCAAATGAATGTTGAGCAACCCTAAAATGACCCCACCTCTCTTTTGTGAAGTTCAAGTGGTTAAAACTTTATCTATGTACACAATCACCATCAAATCAAGCCTGAGGTTAAATCGCAACACACTTTACTTTGCGAAGAAATTAGAGTTTAATTCTTGTCAAGGTGAATGTGGTCAAAATGCAATTTATGCTTCTGCAATAATTCATGAAATGCAACCTGCACGTAAACCCATGTAATTGAACTCTTGCATATGCATCTCGTTTAGAAGCCAATCTCGCTGAAGGTACCTACGAGCTGATCCTGGAAGCCGAGGAAGAGCTGCTAGTTGAGGTGAACTAGATCGAGGCCGTACAAGACCCAAGTCAAGCTTCGAATGAGCCCCAGACTAACATAGCACAGGAAGGCAAGCCTCGGACCATAACCTTGATTTCTAAAGTTTATGCAATACTTCTGTTACTTATGTTTGTGCATTAAGTTTACAGGCGTTGCTTGAAACCTTAGTTGCATGATCCTAGGTACCTATATTCTAAATATTAGTATGTAAGTCAAGTGGTTGCAATGCTAAATAGAGACACGATAAAAGTCGAGTGATTTCGTGTCACTCACGAGCTATAGGAGTTGCCTGTTTACTTATGTTGGAATCATAAGGTTGACGGGCGGGGCAAGGCAATATGTTCTGGAATGATGGATGCCCTGCCTGTATAGAGGAAAAATGTACTAAGGTCAAACCATGTCGGTGTTCATGGTCAAGTGTTTGAAAGTACTAAGCACATACCAAGTATGGGATCGGGAACTGGGTTCCCTTGGTGCACCATGTGGGTACAAGTGCAGTCTCGGTACATGTATGATGATAAATACTGATGCTTGAATTAAATTGCTTTATCACCATGCTTGCTTGGAATAAGTGCTTACTTAGATGGAATAATCAACTAGAATTTGCTGCTAAAACTTGAAAGTAAGGATCTACGTCAGATGCTTTTGGCAAAACAAACCCCTCAGCCAAAAACTCTTGCATGTCTTGAGGTCGGTGGAGTAGTTACCACTTGACGGGTAAGCCTTGTTGAGTATTAGTATACTCAGCCTTGCTTGTGGCTCTATTTTTAGGTATGGATGTGAATGACTTGATTGCTAGTTTGACTTGGCCAACCCAGCTCCCTCTGGAGGAATGTGGTGATTGATATCATGGCAGTCTTCACCATGGTATTATTGTATCGATGTTAGACTACCATTTTTTTTGCTGCCTTGAACTCTGAACCCTACCTTTATGCATTTGAACTCCTGTGTTGTAATAACTTAAATTGGGACTTGTAATGATATCTGGATTGTTGTAATCTCTGGACTCGTCTTCGTGCGAGTATGCTTTGTTTCGATCCAAGACATGTGGTTTTATCGGGTGAAACCCGACAGACTACCATTTTAACTTGATTAAAGTGTCTACTCGCGTATGAGGCGACGATGAGTACACTTTAGCTAGGTTAATCTGGGTGGTTCTGCCACATTTAGTATATTGAATATCAAGGTTGTGGACTCACTAAATGACTCCCTACCAATTTATATAATTTTCGAACCATATTTAGATAATATTAGAAATTTTGTCCACCGAAACTTGTAATAGAAGTGATAAATATATTAACAAACTTGTGAAAAATTCCATGTACTTTCATGATTTGAGCTAAAATGGGACATGTTTCCTCACAGTTATTTTACTGCAATTTTTTAATCTAATGTGAAAATTTTAGTTCAAGTATCATTTAATTTCAATAAACATGGTTATAGTCATTTAAATCTTAGAAATTGCAAATCACTTCTACAATTTTTGAAACTCCTACACCACTGCTTATACATAGTGTAATACAAGTTTAAAAATATATTAGGTTATTTTCGATAAAGTTTTTGGCTAGTAAGAAACGTTTAGCGCTTCCCATCTATATAAATTGAAATGTATTTGTGCTGACGGGTGACATAAGCACCCACCAGCACAAATGGCCTCCATTTGTGATGGAGGATGGTTATTTCACCCGCCAACGCAAATGCATTTGTAGTGGCAAGTTTTAACAGGCTAGTCATTGGACGTTTTGTGCTGGCAGGTGGCTAGGGATGGCAATGGGTCAGGTCGTGTGCGGGTGGAGCAAAACCCTCTCATGACAAAACCCTCCATGTTTAGCTACACCAATACCCAAAATTGCTAATGGGTATTTTTTTGCACCCACACCCGCTGGGCACCCGTCGAGTTTTGGGTTCCCACTGGGTTTGTTTAAAGAAGCAAAGTCTTCAAAATATATCAGTATGATCATATGATATCAAGTAATATGGTACAAATTTGATGCACAAAATGTAATTTGTAAAACATACCAAAGTATGAAGCCAAATTTTCATGTTTCATCTTATACAAGAATAGTCCAGCAACGATAACAAAACTGCATGTCAAAACTTTCATATGATAGTACATAAATAATTTAGGATCAATATAGTCCACTAAGGTATAGTAATCTAAACTTTCACCTCACAATGTATGATACATTAACATTCAACATAAAAAGTTCATTATATTGTATAATTTAATACTTTAACAAAGGTTAGGGTCGATGACTTATGGGATTTGGGCCACCCACTGGGCACCCATGGGTGAAATTCTACACCTGCCTCCGACCCATCTAAGTACGAGTTGGGTTTGATCTGGACCCATGGGTGGAATTCTACACCCGCACCCGCACCGATTGGGTGCCAAACCCGTGCGCACCCACGCCGATGGGTGTGACTACCATCTCTATGGGTTGCAATATATAACGACCCAACCTAGAAAAATGGCTCATGCCCACTCTGCACGCTGAGTGAACCACACCTATACTGCAACCTACTTACGCTTTCATCCTCACTTTGTGTAAAAGGGTTAACCTAAGGTTGTAATGCTTCCTAGAGCTAGCTATTTAAGTTGGCTCATCTCACTCTCCACTTCCCATTTGGAAGTATTCTTAGAGCTACCAAGCCTCATGCATGGCACTCAGAGCCAACTTTCAATGTGTCACGGGCGCGTGCGGGTCAGATGCGCGGGCAAGGTGCGCATGATGTGTGGGCCCCATGTGGACACGGTATGGCACATGCGCCGGCACTGGACGCACGAACATGGCTAGGAAAGTCGATCCTGAACCATTATCCTGTACAGGTGAGTTGGTTCAACTCTCGACGAGGATGTCTAGTCCCTAAGGGTGGGTGGATATAACACCTCATGGGCCCTTAGGTAGGTTGTTGCAGTTTACTAGAGATCCCAAGAAGTTTTAAACTTGTAGACAAAGTATATTTTAAGAGTGTAGATGGGTCAAGTAGAGGGCTCGTACAATTCCTTATCCGCGTTGCTAAGTGAGGTTTCCCGAGTGTTAGGGTCACCCCAACTATCTATATTCGAAGCAAATAGTTGAGTGACGGATGGATTGGCCACCATACTGTGCACCTAACTATTGTCTCTCGAGATATCAGATGGGTGGGTCATTGTATGCCTTGTCCCATGTAGTGGAGTGGCAACATTTCAGCTTGAGCTCTGGTTTATGTTCTTTCCCTATAGAGTTGAGGCCAGCTTTAGCTTGTCCTATAGATGTGATGAGAAGAGGACCTGAAAGGATTTTCGAGTGGTTCCATGAGATTAAGTTCTTATTATTTGGGCCTTAGTGCTGCAGTTTGAGGTGTTGGTTTGGATGCCTTGCTTCAAAGCGTATAGGCTATGTGGTTATTTTTGTTTTGTGGTTATAGTCACCTTAAAGGTTGCATTTTATTTTTTTATAGCGGAGTGGTCCATTGTGTTCAGCAATGGGAGTTTGATAATCACACCGAGTCATGGTGACATGGAGCATTTGAGAAGTTCAAATGGAATGTGATCAATTTAATACGGTGTCATGATCCGTTTGAGCGCTAAAGCATAAAGTTTTTATATGTTTGTTCCCAAAGGACAAATTTAATATTGAGAGATTGATCTTAGTGAGCATTGTCATGCTCGCTTGACAAGCCTGTCATGTTTAGCATAATTTTGTTTTATTTGGAGACATATAAAGTTAATTCACCTACCCTTAGTGGCGAGTAACATTTAGAGCTTACTTTCGGTCAACAACAAGCGGTGTTAGGATGCAGTTCTATGTCGGTGTAAGTCTACCGAGCTAGTGGAAGAAGACACAATGTTTTTTTCTTCTCCTTTGACTGAGCTTCAGTGGGCAGATGGTCTAACGCATCATGGCTTAGGTTCCAGAGATGCTATTATGGTGCAACGATTGTAAACCTTCATGGTTATTGAACTAGGATTGTAACCCTTCCTTTGCAATTGTTCTTGGGTATCAAAAACAGCTGAAGAAATGAAGCTATTGTTCTTATATCAAGTTTGTTTTAGTGGTAGAGTGGGTAAGTTCTTGTACTAGCTCCAAGTTTATTGGTAAGATGGATGTTAAAAAAGGAGTGCGACTTGGTTGTTTGTTTTGATCCAAGGTTGGCTACACTAGCCGAGCAAAGTGCTTGATCAAGGCATTGTACTTGCGGTGGGTTGTTCCCTCAGCGGTGTGTGCTATCAAGTGGTTGAAGCATACATGAGGGGAATTGTATGGGTAGTGCTTTTGTAATAGGTGCACAAGCAATTCATTAAGCAATTTGTCTATTGGAAGGTGATATCGGTGTTTTAGCCTAAGAGCTAAAGGATATTGATGCAAGACATTTGTCCTACCAAGATCAAGAGTCCATTTTTGTGGATTTTGTCATTGAAGACTTAGAGGCATTGTCTCTATGGCAAATTATGTGACATCTTTGTGGATCATCAAATCGAAGTGTTTTCTCGTTCATAATTAGTTAATTTGAGACAAAGGAGGTGGCTTGAGTTAATTAAGGATTATGATTTGAGTATACAGTACGTATGTCCTCAACTATTGACTTGGACCATATGGGTATTTCTTTTTGTTTTGCTGGTGTGCCCAAATCAAATTTTTCTAATTGTGATTCCAAATTTGTTCCTAATTTTTGGACGAGTTTGCATAGTTCTTTGTGCGTTGGATTGGATCTTAGCACCGCTTTTCACCCTTAGACAAACAGTCAGTCAAAGCGTACTATTTAGGCCTTTGAGGACTTGTTGTGTTTTTGTATGCTCTCCTAGAGGGGTAGTTGGGAGGATAACTTGCCATTAGCAGAGTTTGCTTATAATAACAGTTATCAGGTTAGCATCAAGATGGCTCCAAAGAAGCATTGTACAACTGCATGTGTATTTCCCTAGTTTGTTGGGTCGTCATTGGTGAGAGATCTTGGGTTGGTCCAGATTAGACACAACACACTCATGATAAGGTACATGAGATCTATCAAAACTTGTTGGTTGCTTAGGGTCAACCGAAAGCTATGCAGATGTCAGACGGAAGGATCTAGAATTTGCAATTGGTGACCAGGTTCTTCTCAAGGTGTCACAAACAAAAGGCATTGTTCTATTTGGCACTAGAGGGAAGCTCAGCCGAAGGTATATTGGACCTTATTTGATTACTGCTCGAGTTGGTGCCTTGGCATATATATTGTTTTGAGTTGCCTAAGTTGATGAGTAGTGTACACCTTGTGTTTCATTTATGTATGTTGAAGGAGTATTTGAAAGATCCAGCGTAGAAGATTGATGATTATTGAGCTGGATTTGACCATGGAGTGTCATCCAATGCTATATTAGATTTCTCTGAGCGTGTCATGCGGAATAGGACCATCAACTGTGTGAAGGTCCTATGGACTAATATGTCGGAGCTTGAAGCCATAAGGGACTTGGAGGAGTCCATGTGCCACAAATATCTTGAGCTCTTTGAACTTAGTAAGCAATGATTTATTTACATGTGGTTCTAGTTCACCGTTGTGAGTTAGCGATGGTGAATTCAGGGATGATTATTTTAAGAAGGGGAGAATGTAACACCCAGAATGCGCAAAGGATAAATTACGCTTTGTATGTTGGAATATGTAAAGTTGATGACTAAAAAGTTGACTTTTAGATCCGTCGCTTGGATGGACGAATGAAGACCATGGTTGTGTATAGTTCGTTGAATCCATTCCGTTTCATCACTTATATGTCTCGTTTGGAGTTCCGGTCATGAAGTTGTAGATGGTTCATGATTTTACTCCTGACTGCTAAAGTAACCGTGCAGCTACAGTGCTTGCAAGGCTACAGCAGCCGAAGCCTACTCCTATCAGGTTTTGTGACAGAGTCATGTTCTATTTTTTTATCTTTAATGGTTTTGCTTGGCCGGCCCACCTCTCTTTTCTAAACCCTATACCCGTACATCTCCTACCCTTGCACCACCACTCCCCTTTTGCCTGTGATCCAAAGGGGAGAGAGGGAGAACAAGAGAAGAGAGAAGAGGAGAGATTAGGGTACACCGCCGTCCGTCGTGGTCGTTCCTCACCAAAAATTAGTTGGACTTCCTTTCCTCTATCCATTTTCTCCTAATTGATTTTTTCTTTCCCCGCTGTTAATGGTGGTGCCACCACATGGGTTGCAATTTAGGTGCAATCGACGGGGATGCCGTGATGTTCATCGCTAGGGAGAGGAAAATGACCGGGAGTCATCGTTGGGATCGTCGCCGTTGCCATTGCCCTTGCCGTTTTCAAGAGGAAACCCTAGGTGAGGCATGTCCCCACTATAATCCATATTTTTCCTAAGGTTTCAGATGTTCTAGTACGAGCATGTAGTGGTACTTGATGCTGTTAAGGGCTAGGGTAAAGTTTTGCCCTCGTTGCTATTTTCAGCACATAGTCAATCTGCGCAGTTTTCAGTAATGGCTGTTTTACGTGGTTTTAATGGCTTTAAAATACCAAAAAAACCTGTATAGGAGTCGTAAATGACTTGCAGAGCTTTCCATAGCTGTAAGGGACACCACAATCGGATTTAAGAGCTGAGAGATATTGGAGTTTGATTCTGTCAGTTTTCCAGCCTCGTAATTCTAGGCAGAATCTGCTCACCTAAAGTTTAGGCAACACAAACAATAGAATTGGACCTTTGGATGACTAAGTAAGTTGTAAAATATTTCATAAGCTTTCCAGATTGGTTAAGGTCATCTTCATATGAATTTTGGAGCTCCAGATATACCTAGTTTACTAGGACTATTATAGAGTTGTTGTCAGATTTTTAGTTTGAAGTTCACCTCAAGACTAGCCTATGTTGATGATTTTTCCGATATTTATGGATCACTAGAAATTTGAAAAATCTAAATCTATCTTTCATATGTCACAAGATGGTAAGTTTTAGCGAACATGATTAAAAGATACAAAAAAGAGAAGAAATAGTGCTACTATCATATCTAGTTTTGCATGTGGTTTTGGGAGAATGTCGGGTTCAGGCGTAGGAACGCTTTGAATTATGTGTTTTTATGCTTGTGTGTTTGTGTTTGTACTGAGTTATATTTGTGAATAGGTGGTGCACCTTCGGATTGTGCTTAGCTCACATTCTTGGTCCTCGGTGAAGGCAAGAAAATGTAGCGATGTGGTCTACATGCTTTAACTTTGTTGTTTGAATTGCCTTCATTTAATTTTAGTACCTCACACTAGCAAGATAAATCTGAATTTGTCTTTATACTGAAGTATCTTATTTCACTTGAGGCTTTACTTTTGAAGTTATAAATTTTGAGGTATATGAAGATCATGCATTGCAATCTTGCATTCGCATTCTCATGTTGTTTATGCATATGAAGAAACTGTAGCCAGATTGGTGCGATATGTACCAGTACAACAACGCATATTGAGATATAGCAATGTGGTTGCAACCCTCACGTCCTTCCTTGGGGATGTGTAGGTAGAAGTGAAGTCCTGCATTGCATTGCATTGCACCATTTGCATGTTATTATGAAGTATTATTGTGAAGTATTTATTTATCTTACTACTCGAAGTTATGTGGTGCTTCTTTTATAATATTGATTCTTAAATTGTTGCTTAAATATATTATGATTTAAATGACTTGGTTGAAGCAGTTTGCTTGCTGAGGTTTTTCATAAACCTCATACACTTTTTCCCCTCTGCAGGTTCTCTAGTTTGAAGGGCGCTTGGTTGGATGGGAGTAGCAGCACATGTGCACACACTTCTTCATATATATATTTTGGACACTTGTGTTGTAATAAAATGTTTGGTTGTGTAGTCTTTGCCTTGCTTATAATCTCTTTTTTCTATGCAGTTTGTAAGATGTTCTATCTAGATGATTTAAGATACTTCCACGTGCTCTGTTTATTTATCTTTGTTGCTGTTTTTCTGTGTGTGCCTCTAGTAGCTGTAGTGTAGTGTGGTAATAATGTTAATGTTGCTGTTGTTCTGGGGTGTTACACAATCATGCCTGCCCGCAAAAAAAAAATCAAGGTGCCAGCACAAATCATTTTTGGCGTAATGAATTATAATGTACCATTGATTCTCAGTTGTCAAATAGAAAAAAAACTGAGGGCAAATATCTTGTTCCTCGGAGATGAAGATTTATTTCTACATAGTTTAAAAGAAATCACTTGCAGATGGTTTATGTCGCATTATTGACGAGGAAGTTCCTTTCATCCTGGAAAAGGAAAATTATTAGAACGGCATAAACTCTTTGTATCTACAGACTACATGTAGGCCATCTGGTACCACTTTTAGCGAACTACAGTGGCTTGATAGTTCAATGAAGAGTATGTATGTGTATATTTGTTTCATTGGTCCTATTATATATGGGAGAAAAATTTGAAGCTCAACAGGGACACTTAAGGGTCCGGGATGTGACAAAGAAAATATCATAGTATATCCAGTTTATTATCCTAACGTCACTGCTAAACTATAGTCTTGTGAATACCACTTTCGAATGCAATAAAAGTGCAAATGGCCCACTGGTGTGCGTTTAAACTTGTGTGCGAATGGTTAGTGTGCAGTAATGTTAATGAAGTTGGTGATGGAAGTGGTGATAATTAAATAATGATGACTAATGGTGCATGATAGGAAATCTTCATGAGTTATCTCTTAATTTGACTAATAATTTTGAATGTATGATAGCTTGGACGAGTACATGCCACGTTCTCACTCAATTCACAATGTGTCAGTGGAAAAATTAAAAAATATACTAATTATTACAGGCACACTACCAATAGTATATTACTGCCGATTTTTGGTGAACCGACGGTTCTCAAGCAGGTGAGGGCTATTGGATGCATGTTAGAACTGGTGGTGAAAAATGCTATCGCCGTAGCTTCCAACCATAAACAGGTGGTAAAGATTTTTACCGCCATTTCATTTTAAAATCTGTTGGTGTAGGGTTCGGCCGAACCCTAAATTATTGTTGAACTGAGTTGACCGATGAGCTTCCACTACAGGATTAGCGACATTTTCATGAGAGGTGCAAGCAGGTGGCCGACGGGACCTTTGTACATCTGTGCACCTGGTCTGATTTTCCTGGTTGGGAATACTTGGTAGGGTATTCACCTTCACTCATAGGAAAATGGTCCAATCACACTTAGAAGGAAAAAATGCAAATAAGTGAATCCCCCTCGCCCACTTAAAAGATCCTGTCAGTGAATGTTAGGAATTTAGTAGTGTTCATGCCCGCTCGTCCCTTACCTTGTCCATGTGGCGAGGAGAGGTGGTGGCCGGAGAGGTCAAGAGGGGCAGCCTCCCATGGGGGTGAGGCGAGGTGCCACGACTCGACTATGAGGTAACTGGCGAGGAGGAGCTCTACAGTAGGGCCAAGAGCGACAGGTGGCGATGATAACGGGCGTGGATCAGTGGCAACGCCGTCTCCCTCGATACACGTGCCCCCACCTCGATGAGCGCGGGCATGGCGGCATAGGCACGGCGGTACCCCTATCACGGTCGATCCAAATCCAACAAAAGGCCAAACCGGTAGTGAGGATGCAGGGTTTGTTTCAGTGATGATAAGGCCCTGGGTTGTGCAGTAGTGGTAGTGCATGTTGAGCTTAATTAGGAAATACTAGCTCCGTCGATGAAAAATGGATGTCCCTTGCCAGAATTTGCCACTACTAGAGCACTCCACATCAATCCGGCATAAAGTCCTAGCTAAAACATGACCTACCAGGTCCAACAGTCTCCTTATAATATAGATTGATAAAAGGAAGGTTTATGTATCTAGGCCTCACTGAGGAAACCAAAGGCAGACTACTTTCTTAACACGTAATGTCGGACATTTACGTATACAAAGCTTTTTTTTCCTAATTTGTGTTTAACACCATTCATTTTCATTTGTAGAGCATCGAAACGATTCCGTACGACTCACCGCGATCAATTCAATCAAACACTTGAATTCAATATACACTACGGGAAGCGGTAATTTTGCCGAGTGCCCCAGGCACTCGACAAAGACCCAAAAACACTCGGCAAAATATTTGCCGAGTCTAACACTCGGTATTCAACACACGACAAATTTTGCATCGTCAAACAGCTGTTTGCCGAGTGTCAAACATCGGGTACTCAGCAAAAGGTTTGCCGAAGGTCAAAAAACACTCGGCGACAGGGGCAGTAACGGCATCCAGGTTAACGGCAAGTTTGCCAAGTGTTAGACGGCAGACACTCGGCAAAAAATTAAAGTTCGCCGAGTGTCGGACGTGTGGCACTCGGCAACAATCTTAATGTTTGCCGAGTGTCGGTCGCTCGACACTCGGCAAATACGTAAAAGTTTGCTGAGTGTCGAGGTCGTGGCACTCGGCAAACATGGGTCACCAGGAGCATGTTATGCCTTCTTTGCCAAGTGTTTAAGCCAATACACTCGGCAAACAAGCACCAGGAAGTGGTGCAACTGCCCCCTTTGCCGAGTGTTAAAGCCAAAACACTCGGCAAAGCCCCTCTTTGCCGAGTGTTACACTCAGCAAAGTTGACAGTGCCCCCCCTTTTTACCTATTTTGTCTCATATAACGGACCCCTCTCAATTCACAATACACATCATCGCAAACATTTATAATAAACAATCACAGGCATAATTCACAACCACCATTACAAGCATTATTCATAAACATCACAGACATAATCCAAAGTAAGCATGAAACAAGCCATAAATCCAAGTTGAAGTCACAACTAAGTTTCATCCAAGTTCAAGTCACAAATGCAAAGTCTAAAACCGTGGAGGCCAAGGAGACCACTGCGACAGATCTTGCCTTGAGCTGGGAGCAAGGTCGGCCATCATGTGATGACAACTGCGGCAAAAAATACAAAATGATTAGGAATTATGCAGAATTGAACGTTAGAATAAAGAATTGAAGTCGCGTACCCATTGTTGCCTATATTCATCAAGGCTCAGGCTGCCTTGATGGTGTGGTGCACTTGGCATCTGCAAATGCCGCTGCCGGCAAGCAAGGTGGTTCTCCAACCACCCGGGCTCCAACCACACGTCCACCATCATTTCCCAGCACCGGATATGTGCACAGCACCACCACGGAGACACCTACATCATGCAGCGTGTGACATATGAAACAAGAAATTGAGCCTAATTAATCTTAAATAAAGTAAGTATCAATGTTCTTTACTTACCCTCATGAATTGGTCCTTGGTCAGGTTCATTGTCCTTGCCTCCTCTTTTCTAACCTTTATCCTTCTGTATTGAGCGTAGAATTCGATGATGGCCTGGATGCGCGCCTCGTAGTGCAGGTCCTTCACGAGCTGCTTGGCGGCTAGTTCAGAGACAGACTTTGCCTTGGCCTCGAATCCCTCCTAGCATCTATAGAAGTCCTGCATATAGACGCGATGTATATAGTTATTATTTCAAGAATGTCGAACGTAGGTGATGTATTGAGCAATGTAGTGCGAGGAATACTTTACCCACAGCTCGGCCTTCACCCACTCAGCTATGTTGGAGAATCTCCTCTGTTCACAATTAGGGACGTCGGGGGTGGCGACGTAGTAGTCCCACGTGTAGGCCAGCTACTGCTGTCCGGCATACACCACCAAGCTAGGAAAGTGAAGCCTACACAAAAGGCCAAGGATACCATTGACCTTGCAGTTGCGATCACCCCCACAGAGCTTAATCCAACTCCTGCACAAGTGATTAATATAAATTATTAGTTTTTTTGTAACTTTCAACATAACAAAATTATTGAGAATATTTAAAGTTAATTACTTGGTCCCACTCGGTTTAATCAGCGGGCGTAAATGCTCAGGTATCGGACGCTTCGGAAGGGATGAGGGACCTCGCAACCATATCTTGGACTGGGCATCCCCTGCCTCCCCCTCCCCCTCCACCTCCTGCTCCTGCTCCTCCTCCTCCTCATCACCAGTTCATGTGCGGAAGGTACCTCCTCCTCCTCCTCCTCCTCCTCCACCTCAGGTTCAGGTGACGGGGGCCTCGCCGCTTTACCCTTCCCTTTACCCATCCCTCGAGGCCTCTGGACCTCCTCCTCCTCCTCAACCCTGTGTCGAGGCCTGCCTCGACGCCCCCTTGACCCCTCCCTAAACCTGAACCTGTAGCGGCCAGTCTCTCGCAAATCGCCATGAGCTTCCTCATACCGCCCACCATTGCTCAATGACCTGCAATTAAAAAGAGTAAACCAATTAGCATAGATAAACAAAACATGGTATGAAAAATAATAACATGGTATGAAAAATAATAAATAAATTAGTACGACTCATACATGTATTAGAAATAATTGTCATGATCGGGATTAGCTGGATCATAAGTCTCATCATCACTATCACGCGTGTCGATATAATCAAGCCCGTGCTCCGAAGGAGGAATGTCGTCATCACTGTCATTGCCTAACTGTAATCATTGAAGTAATTCTAAGTCCTTCACATTCTGAACCTCGTCTCCAACATCCTTATCAGCAACCCTTTCATTGTCTACTTCCATTTTGATCGATTCGGTTAAGTCTATCACAAAACTCCCTTCGAGCCCATCTTCTTGGAATAACTCTCCTTCGTATGTGTTGGGGTCTATATTGTAATCTTCATTGTTTGGTACAGGTAGTTTACCGTGTGGCAATACCTTGTACACAACATCCCAACCCCTAAGACAAGTGTCGGTTTGGCACAGGTATGACAAATAATAAACTTGCGTGGCCTGTTGAGCCACAATATATACATCGTCTCCTGGTAACACGGATGATTGTCGAATTTCGACTAGCCCAAGATTAGGGGCCTGTCTCACGACAGATGGATCAAACCAATGGCATTTGAATATGACTGGATTAAGAGGTTTAGAACCATGAAAAGTTAGTTCGTATATTTCTTCAATTCTTCCGTAGTACTCGACGCCATCACAGCCTGGCATAAAAACTCCAGTATTTGTGGTTCTTCGATTGGGCCGACTCTGCTGTGCCTTGTTGTGTGAAAGCGATATCCATTGATGTCATAACCGGTAAACGACCGGACCCTATAGTCACAGCCATCGGGAACTTCTCTCAACTCGACATTCATAGACGCATCAGTTCGGCCATGCAAGTTCAAGCAGGGTGGTTCATTATATTATTCGCATGTACAAGAATTGACGATGAAATTGGATTGTACCTTCTGTTTGAACCAAGAAATGAAATCGGGCATTCCATTTCCCGCACCCTCTCTGAGAAGTGTCTCAGCTTCGTGTGGGTATGGTTGTCGTGATTTACGCTAGAATTGACGATGAAATTCCCTGTACCAACGAGAAATATGCGATTAGGCAACAAAATGGTGACTAGTTCAGAACAAGTTTTTTGAGAACTTACATCATGTATGACTCCACCTTGGATAGGTTGGTCAACACATATAGCATGATAGTGCGCCACTCTTCATGTTTCAAGGTCTTGTGGGTCGCACCACTTGCACTTTTGAGTTGCCCTCGAAAAATGCTAAGGCTCAATTCATCTTCGCTGGCATTGTAATGAGGAGGTGGATTATGCACGCTAGGAAGGTTGTCAGCGTAGTATTTTGTTGTGAAGTTTGACACCTCCTCCAGAATGTATGCCTTTGCAATGGATGCTTCAATTTTGCATTTATTCTTACATTTAGTTCGAAGAACCTTTTGACATCGCTCAATTGAATAGCACCAATGGCCCTGGATAGGCTCCCACATTCGTGCTTCATACGGGAGGTGTAGAATCATATGCTGCATCGGATTGAAGAAGCCTAGTGGAAAGATCTTCTCCAACTTATGGAGCAACACAGGCACCATTATTTCCATTTCTGCAACCACGGTACGAGATAACTCCTTCGCACAAAGCTAGCGGAAGAAATTGCTCAACTTCGCTAGCACCTGCCAGACATGCTCAGGGACATAGCCTCCAACAATCACCGGAAGTAGGCACTCAAGCCATATATGGTAATCATGACTCTTGAGCCCGTTGATTCACATAGTAGCTAAATTCACTCCCCTCTTCAAATTTGCTGCATACCCATCAGAGAACATTAACGTTTCAAACCATTTTAGTATCTCCCTCCTTTGCGCCCTCGTCAGAACGAAATCGGCCTTAGGCTTTCTCCACGACTTGCCAGCTCTTGGAGGCGCCATGTCTAGCTTTGGCCTGTTGCATAATCTCACTTGATCCACTCTAGCCTTAACGTTATCCTTTGTCTTATCAGGAATGTCCATAATTGTACCAAAAATTGCCTCGGCGATATTCTTTTCGATGTGCATTACATCAATGTTACGTGGGAGAAGAAGGTCGTGAAAATAGGGAAGGTTCCACAAGCATGATTTCTGAGTCTAAGCATGTTGCTCGCCATATCCCACAAAACCACCTTCTTCATTGTTGACCTCGAGAGCGTCTAACTGAGCACGAACTGCGGCCCCTATCATCATCTGCAGTGCGGGGTGTATAACTACGACATCTTTCGTAAAGTTGTTGATGTCTCATCTGAATGGATGGTTAGGAGGGAGGAATTGTTGATGTTTGTCGAACGAGGAATACTTGCCACCCTTCGACAACCAAATGAACTTCAAAGATGCTTTGCATACTGGGTATGAGAATTTCACGTGAACACACCATCCACAGAAAATCCCATATGCCGGCAAGTCATGCAGGGAGTACTGGTACCAAACATGCATCTTGAAGTTTGTCTTTGTAGCTCGTTCATATGTCCATACCCCTTCCTCCCAAGCATGGACAAAATCATCAATCAGAGGCTCCATGTACACACTCGTATTATTACCCGGGTGCTCTGTAATTATCAACGACAAGAATATATTCTGTCATTGAAAGAGGACGCCAGGGGGAAGATTGAGGGGGATAATGAACATGGGCTAACAGGTGTACGGGGCGGCCGCCATTCCATAAGGGTTGAACCCATCTGTTGCCAACGCAACACGTACATTACGGGCCTCTAGAGCTTTCTCATGATAAATCGCATCAAACCTTGTCCAGGCTTCACCATTGGATGGGTGTACCAGCTTCTCAGGATTGTATCAACGTCCGTTTTTGTGCCATGTCATCTATTTCGCGGATTCTTCAGTCATGTAAAGCCGTTGGATCCTCGGTATGAAAGGAAGATACCGTAGAACCTTCACGGGGATTGCGAGCTGCTTCTTCTGACCATCACCAGAGTCTACCCCCAGGAACCTAGATGATTCGCACTTCAAACAGTACTTTGCTTTCGCATACTCTTTCCTAAATAAGATGCATCACTTCGGGCAAGCATGTATATGCTCGTATGGCATCTTAAGTGCACGAAGGAGTTTCTGTGCCTCATACATGCTCTTTGGCAAGGTGTGACCCTCCGGGAGCAGGCTTCCAAAAACTATCAGCATAATATCGAAAGCGTCTCGACTCAAGCTAAATTGAGACTTGACAGCCATTAGGCGTGTAATGGCATCCAATTGAGAAACCTTGGTATGCCTGTGAAGGGGTTGCTGTGCCGCAGACAACATGTCATAATAAGCCTTTGCGGTAGCCTTGGCTCCTCCTCCTGATGTGCATCATCGAAGTGTACTTCATGATAGTCATTTAACATGTCTCCCACCCCGGCATCATCATCATATTCCTCGATGTGTTGTCTCAAGACCTCGTCTCTCCCACGATCGGCTTCACCATGGTAGATCCACCTTGTGTAGTCTGACGTAAATCCATTCTTCACTAGATGTTTGCCCATGTCTAGCTTGGTTTGCCAATGCATGTTTCCACATTTGCTATACGAACACCAAGTCGATCTAGCTCCTTTGACATTTGCAAACGCCCGTTCCAAGAAAACATCCGTCTTGTCAATCCATTCATTCATCAACGAATTCTGACTAGAGCAGCTCGTGTACATCCACTAACGATCCTCCATCCTCTAGCATATCAGCAAGTAATATAAAAAATCATGTTGCATCTACACATTCCTATACTATCTATTAGGTGAAGATAGGTCCTAATCCCACCCGAGGATGCGTAGGTGGGGTTAGTATCCATGGTCTACTCCGACCTGAGATAGAATTTTGGCAGCATCTCCCCATTGTTCTCCAAATACACGTCCTAGAAGGGAGATTGTGTATCCGAAGAACAACAGGGAGGTGCTGCCGAAACTCTATCTCGGATCAGAGTAGACCACGGATACTAAACCTACCTACACATCCTCAGGCTGTCCAAAAAACGTGGACAATTCGAAACAGATACGTTTATAGTTATGCAACTGTATCTCTTTCGAATGGGAGATGCCTAACTAGGTTACGTGATATACGAACATCATACGGAAAGAGAGGTGTAGGATGCCTCACCTTGCTATCCTGCAAAGTGATGAGTCGTGGACGGTAACGTAGCCTCTTCTGCAAGAAAAGTCATAATTTTGGCAGCGCCTCCCTTGCATGGGGAGGTTTGTAAAACCTGCATCAAATCAAACAACACGATGGCCGACAACCAAATCCACTCCAATTTAACGGCACGATGGCCGACAACCACACACAGCTCAAAAGGAAGCAAATAATTCATACATCATTCCCTTTCTAATTCTTAAAAGAAACTCCTATCACCTCCCTAGTCATCCTACCCTTTTATAATTTCTAATTTTTTTTCAAATTCCTAATCTACAAGTCCTTTTCTAATTCATCCTATCATTTTCTAATTTCTAATTTATTTTCTAATTAGTTGAACAGCAAATATTGAAAAATTACTGCTGAGAGCGGCGAGGGGGCGGGCGGGGCACGCCAGGGACCGGGGACGCCGGCCGGGAGGGCACATGGGGCTGGGAGCCGGGGGCGTGCAGGGCCGGTGGCTGGGGCGCCGGCTAGGGGCGGCGCAGGGTGGGGGGCTGGGGGCTGGTGTGCCGGGGCCGGCGGCGCGCGGCGGGGGGCCGGGGGCGCTGGCCGGGGACGGCGCGGGGTGGGGGGCTGGGGGTGCGCGGGGCTGGCCGGGGGCGGTGCGACGCGGGGGGTCGGGGGCCAGGGGCACGCGGGGCCAGTGGCATGTGTGTGGCGTGTGGGTGTGTGCATGTGTGCGTGAGTTAGGGCGGGCGGCCGGCCGGGGCTTAACTTATACACTTTGCGGAGTGCTAGATCGCCAGCACTCGGCAAAGGCCCTTTTTTATTTTTATTTTTTGGATTTTCAAACGGTAGCTTCGCCTAGGGGGTGGGCCCACAGAATCGTTTGCCGAGTGTCCAATTGTCGACACTCGGCAAATCGCTGCTTTGCCGAGTGTTTCGATATGACACTCGACAAAGTACATTTATATTTCATGTGTAAAATTTCAATAACGTGTTTTACTAATTTTTTGCCCATAAACTTTGAAAAAACCTAGTCAAAATCATTAAACAGTGCCTATTTCATTTTCTACTAATATTATTCCATTATTTCATGGATTTATAGCTCAAATTGAATTTATATCTATTAAATTTATATAATTGCAGTTAATACATAAAAATTATCAAACGGGTCCGAAAATTTCCCAAAATTTGACATCAACCAATCTATGTTGTCTATGGGCTATACAAAAAATTTTGAAGTCAAACCCAAATTAAAGTGTCAATTGGACTAAAAATCTTACCGTATCCTTCCAACTTCTATGAATCCTCTCCCGAGATGCTTCGATTTGTAAGCATCATATGTCAAAAATTGTGCGAAACCTTCTCAATTTTTTACCACAGCCTCCACATATGAAATCACGGCATCTTGACAAATCTCGTTATATTCAGACCTCGTTTGATTTTTTGAGAATTTAAAAATCATTCGGCAACACGTTCATGGTCGTGTTTTCTGAACAAAATGTTCGAAATTTCTTTTCATTTCCCGGATGAGACCTCAATTCAGACTCATTAACATGAATATGATTTTTCCACTGATTTTATTCCATTATTCCAATCACTTGCAGTTCAAATTTGACTTAAATCAACAAATTACTCTAAATGAAATTACTTCACTAAATATAGCAAATAGACCAAGAAATAGACCACCTTCTAACATGCAGTGCCAAATGTCATACGTGGAGTGTCGCAATGAACACTCGGCAAACATAGGCGTTTGTCGAGTGCTGGGGGAAAACACTCGGCAAACACTTGGCTTTGCCGAGTGTGGAGCGAAACACTCGGCAAAATTGGAACTTTGCCAAGTGCCTGTGGCGGACACTCGGCAAAGGACTAACGTCCGACACGCCCCTCTAACGGACGTCGCACGTGCCAGTCACGTGGTCATGATTTGCCGAGGGTCATTTGTTTGCCGAGTGTCGGTTGTGGCTTCGCCGAGTGTTTTTAATTTGACACTCGGGAAAGAGAGTTGATGCCGAGTGTATAATGTTTGCCGACTGTTTTCATGGAGACACTCGGCAAACAGCGCCGTTGCCGAGTGCCCGAAATAAAGCACTTGGCAAATAAAAAACACTCGGCATTTTTGCTGTTTCCGTAGTGATAGATTTCAATATAGATTTTCCGGTATGTATGCGCTTTGCACAAACCGAGATTATATGACATGAATAATTCATAACTTTTTTCCTCAACTGGTTATAGGAATAATTTATGGGGATCCTACATTTGTGAGCACGTTCACAATTTCGTCAGTGACAAGGTGCCGCAGGGTACGCTGGTTTTTTTAAAAAAACGGTTTGGAGCAGATATTGCTAAAACATGGAATTTTGGATTTACTAGAAACCAGCTTTTTCTTCTTATCTCCTGGTTAGTTAAGTGAAACAAACACGATTTTGTTAATAGAATAACTTAAACAGTTTTAAGGAATCTAGTTTTAGCAAAATGATCCAAACAAGCCCTATGAGATGCTTCCATTTCTTTTTTTACTAGAGAGATGAAACCCAGCAACCAAAAGAGAAAAGGCAACTACTTTATCTCAAAAAATTACTAAAATGTGGAATGTTATGCTTCCTCAGAAATTCTAAAATTAATTGACTGTTAAATTTGTCTAGATTAACATGTTATCTTTGAGGGTTGATTTTAAATTCTAAAACAGCTTGGCTTACACTCAGTAATATAATGAACAGATAAAGTCCTTCAAAAATATATTGAACAGATATAACTAATCCAATGTTCCACAATTCTCAGATATTTATCCACCAGATGATATGAGACACAATTTTTTGAGAGAGAAATTAATTGCATTTGTTCTTATAAACAGTAGTATTCACTGACAAGTATCACTGTCACAAGCTAGAGATTCAATATGATTCCACTTTTTGTTCCTTCAGAATGAATTCGAGTACTACCTGTTACAAAATGAGCAGAAATAATGTGTGGGACCTCGTTGGTCATAAATATTGGTTGGAGGACGAGTGCCAAGCTAGTACAACAGACAAGCAAAAGACCAGTCGCAGTCATTACGCATCCATAGAGACACAAGCATATCAAGCAAGCCTCCTCACCTCCCTTGCAACTTCTTCCTCGTCTTCCTTTTTCCTTCCTCTTGTTAGCTAGATTCTCAGATTCACTCTTATTGTGCTTCATATATAGGATCAATTCTGATGCCTCACCTCTACGTCTAGGATTTTCTTTAATTTTGAGCTTTTCCTCCTCTTTTTTTTTTTTGTTAAGAGCTCAGCTGTGAGGTCAGTGTTGTATGATGGATCCAACAAGGTACTGGATGCTGAATAGTCTAAGTGATCAGAAGGAGCCTCTCTTTACCACCGCAATCGCCGTCGGCAGAGGAAGTAGCAGCTCAGCATCCTACTACGAGTCATGGGAGGAACGTGCCTTTGCCGAGGACTCGGCTGGGCCTCTCGGAGGTTGCATCTGGCCGCCGAGGTCCTACACTTGCAGCTTTTGCGGCCGTGAGTTCCGGTCAGCCCAGGCACTCGGTGGGCACATGAACGTGCACAGGAGGGACAGGGCAAGGCTCAAGCTCGCTGGGGTGGCTGAAGATGGTGGAACCGATAACCAAATCGTGTCAGACCATCAAAGCTATTTGATCCAGCCATGCCCTCCTCAAATTGCCGCTTTGCAGCAGGCCTATGGTGTAAAACCTAGCGCTCCTAGCACTGAGACTAACCCTAATCTCATATGCAGTGTTCTTCCGCGTCCTTCTAGATCTTATGTTCCAGTTGCAGCCAAAAGAACTGTTTGGGGAAAACAAGTCTTGAGTAGTCCACTTACCTCCCTTCAAGCTTACAGCAATGGTTATGGTAAGAAACAGGTGATTCTAGATGCTCCTCGATTATCCCAAGATCATCCTAAACCAGCAGAAAGGATGTGTTCTAACACGGAATTGCATGGCGAGAGATGTGAACTAAAGCTTAGTGTTCTTGGTTGCCGTACAAGAAAGGATTTCGATGCTAGTGATGATGATGAGATTTTTCAAGTTACTTGCAAGAGAAGAAAAATTGATTTGGTGGCATCTCCTTTGGTTCTGTGTTCATCGCCCGGAAAATTTCAAGAAGATGACAACTATGATGGTGATGACAAGCCAAGTTGTGCAAAGGTACTAAAACTTTGTCCTAGCTCCCCGGATGAAGAATTAGATCTTGAGCTTAGGCTCGGAGAAGTGCCAAAAACAAAGTAGAGATTCTGTTCATTTCAACACTTCTATCTGAATAATCATGAAAATGATTTGTATTTATTCACCTTTCCTTCATATAAGTGTTCGTTTGAGCGATTAATTTTCACCCTATTTTGTTTCCATCTTTGAAGTGTACATGTCCCTAGTTCCATGATTTGACTGCACAACTTCATTGTTTCTCTTCCGGAATGAAACTGTACTTGAACTTTGATAGGAGCTCACAATGGGTTTGCCAGATGTTGTAACAAGACGTTGAACCCTACTTTCATTGTTTTTCTGTAGTTTCCATAACAATAGAGTTTTTGGTTTACTCCCTTGATCAAACAAATTCCATGTGATAACTGAACAAATCTCATCATAAACCAGGCAATAAACGCTGTGGGTTCATGTAGCATGTAATGCACATCTAAATTGCACAAAGCTGTATTTTCTACTCTTGAGAACAGCATTTTTCTTGTATAGTATGAGCAAATATTTACAGCTTGGCTCAACTTCAGTTTTATTGTTTCAATATGGGAGTTCTAGAGGACAGGTAGCTATGAATAAATTTTTTGAGCACCACCCGAGAAGAAAATATATGATTGATCAAGTCAACCGGACAGTTTCAGTTATTTATCGTCCACACTATTTAAATAAGTTACTATTCATATATATACGTCCAAGCATTGAGTTCATATTTGAACTAGGGAAAATATCAGTGTAGGATCGATCTTTTAAGACTCTAATTAACAGTTGAAATTTAATTTGTTCTAAATTATAAGGATTATGAAGCTTGGTTAGCGTCAACTGATGGTTCGTATCTAAGGCTGATTAGTGATGTCCTCGTCATAAGGCCGTTAAGGTTATTTGTAGCATAGACGAAATAATGAAAATTAATTTGCATTATTGCCTGAACTATCAATCGGTTATTACTCTCGTGTGTGTGTGTGTGTGAGAATGAGAGAGAGAGAGCATGCCGTTCTTGCATGGTGAGCGAGACCATCTTCAATTATGAGAGAGAAATAACTTGGATCACAACGTACAGACGTTTCTGACTCGAGTGTATGGAAGTGAGGGAGAAAATGTCATCTTACCTTCCCGTGCTCACTAATTAAGCCCTCACTGACACATTCCAGCAGCGGAACAGAAAATTAAGCAATGCACATGCATGTGATGCCAGAACGCCCTCTCTAGGATATATTTCCTCTGATGCCTGTATCAGTACTTAGGATTCCATTCTCCACAGTACATATTCCCTCTTCTCCCTTCTCCATGCAACTCTTTTGTTTGCTTCCTAATTTTCATGGCAATAAGACAAACATATATACCAAAATGACATTCTTATAGCGTTTTTGTCCTCAGCTGATAGAGTAGTTTTAGCGCCTTGTGCTTAGCTTTGTTCCCTTCGTTGGCTTGCATAAAGGTGTCTTAAGCCCATTTCGATCTTTAAGTTTTCCTATGAAAGAGAAGTCAAGTTTCCCTGTGACCAGCAGATCATTTGGCAACATGACATGCAGCACACTGCACACACATCCAACAACGTGCATACACAATGCCCTGGGCAACACATTGCTAGTTGGATTTTAACTGCAAAATTCAATTCAAAGAGAAGGCTAAGAACGCATATGCGCACGTTTATGCTTACCCAGGGAGCCATGAGCAGCTCGAGCGCCTTAGAACGAACCCTTTGTGCATCCATGATTTGCATTGCTGGCTGCATGGTGCAGCAAGCTTTTGCATATCTGGGAAAGTGGAAAGCAGAAAATTATAGTATAGGTTCCTACAGATTTCTTAAAGCGTGTAAGCTGCGGCAGATGCAAATATGCTAAGTACAGATATGCACTACACTGTGCTTGTCTTGCTCCTGAGCTGGTTTCGCGCTCCCAGACAAGCTTGGTCACTGAGTTCACCAGCTTTTCAAGTGTACTGAAGCGTTGTCTATTGAGTGTTGGAGGTAGTTTGGTTGTTGGGTAGTCATGCAAATAGTATATAGTATATGCATGTGCACATGGTTAGAGGAATGTCGTCTTTTAGCCGCAGGACGTTGCTCTGTGATCAACTGTATTGTATGTCGTTATGTGGTGCAATGGAGATCATTGGAATTACTGCCTACCCAGTTATGTGACGAACAGTGAACAGGGGCTGTGGCTATTGATTAGAGGGGATTATATATCTTGGGGATGCTCGGACAGCACTATGTAGTACTTGGGATGTGTTTAATAATCATGCGGGGGAGAATATGGAATCAAATGCACCAATTGCCACTGTTATCTTTAATGCAAACAATGGTACTGGAAGTACACGATAGGGTTGCCCCAGTGAACAGTGCTGGGGTATTAACATCTAGTACCGAACCGATCCCAAACCTCGCTTTAGTTCTGGACTAAATAACCTGTATTAAAGAGGAGCATTTAGTACAAGTTGGGGATCCCAACCGGCCACGTCGCCCGTGGTCGAGGCCAATTTAGTACCGATTGATAAGAATATTTTTTTCTTTTCTTTTTCTTTTATGTTTTGGTTGTTTCTTTATTCTAAATTTATATTTTGTATTTGTTTCCTTTACGTATACTAGTTCTAATACACTAAGGTATATAAAGTTGTATTTGATATATAATATTAAATTTGAGATAATATTATCTATAGACATCTTGTACATACACATATATCAAATATTACATTGTTGCATCAACTTTTCACATTCAACATTTGTATGAACTATTGTGAACCATTTGATCTATCATCATGGAACTCTCCCGTTGGATTACTACTGTCGGATTTAGTAGCCTGGCAGTCCACCTAGGGGTACCCAGATGGTTGATTTGTAGGCAGAGAGGATCGCAAGACCATGAACTTGATGGTAACGCAAGGCACGAGACATGAAGATTTTATATAGGTTTGGACCGGTAGTGTAGTGTAATACTTTACGTCCTGTTTGGGGGATTGTATTGCACCTTACGCTCTGGTCACTACAAAGTTTTTTCACTAGCGCAACGGCACGAAATCGTTGCAATAGGGGTCATTTCGTTGCAATAGGGGTCTATTACAACGATTTCGTGTCGTGGCGCTAAAAATCATGTCGTCATGTAAACTAGCGTTGCAATATGCTATTACAATGACACAGGCAACCGTCGCAATAAGGTGGCGTTATTGCGATGACGTGAAGTGGATATTACAACACCCATTGTCGTTGCAATAGTGGCTATTGCAACGGTAGGGGTCGTTGCTATAGAGGCTATTGCAACGACATTGCGTTGTTGAAAACAAGCAATAATGCAACGCAAGAATGTTGTTGCAATACGAGACCTATGCTGTTGCAATATGCTAACAGGCTATCTCAATGAAATACTAGTCGTGGCTATATGCGTCAACCCTATCCCAACAAAATATGGGTCGGCGCTATATGCTCAATGGATATCGCAACAGCGAGAAAGCATCGTAATAGCGGTACAAGGTATCGCAACGATGTACATGCTGTCGTTATATGCTTCAACCATATCGCAACGGAGTATGTCGTGGTTATATGCGTACAAGGTATTGCAACACAATATGGGTCGTGGTTATACGCTCAATGGATATTGCAATGGAAAATATGTCGGCATCATATGCTTGTTGGTCATTGGCTAAAATGGAAAATCCAAAACAATAATTGATGGCACATATATATCATTAATTAAATCAATCCATCATTCATGCACACCATTCATGATAAAATAGAATATTTGACACATGAAAATACTCTTGTCCATTCATCCACATGACTTCCATCCCAACATTCATGATAATCAACTTTGCGTCAAGGTCTGATTGTAACTTGTAGTCAACCTTGAGTCTTATTGCCCCTCCGTAGCTTCACTGGCCTGCTGAAGCGAAGAGAAACAAACAAGTGAATTAAAACTTGTGAACCTAATTTGTCTTGGAATCAATATGTAGCAATATTGAAAGCACAATTCCAGTTCGTACCAGTTGTACTTTCTTTTTCCCTGCTCGTGTTTTAGCACCAGATATAAGCTGTTGTGTACTAATGTATGATCTGGATCCTGCAACAGCTCCTACACCTTTACCGCGATTATCATTGAACAGACTCTTTGCAACGTTGGCAGTTTTAGCATTTTTGGTTAGAGTCGAAGTGCTATTTTCGGTTGTGACGATGGTGCTTGGAGCATTCTTGATCTTAATAAAGTTCTTGGAACAATGTTAGCTGAAATATAGTGCAAAAAAAATCAAGATTGGAATGCTTGTTCGATGTTGTTACCTGGTTTGCTGCTTCTTGACTATGCACTACTTGTGTTGCAGCAAGGTTTTCCTCAGTCCTCCCAGCTTCTTCGGGAGTTGTATTATTGTTGGTTTGAGGGGTATGCTGCACAATTTAAAAGCGGGCAGGCAAGAGATTAGCGACATATGTATATATATTTTCAATCAGATCCAATTATTGTCGATATCTGGTTCCTAGTTTCTTGGCTATGCGTACTGGCCTTGCTTCAATGTTATCCTCGCTGGTCCTAGCATCAACTTTAGTTGTATTATTGTTGTTTGCCGGGGTACGCTGCGGATTTTAAAAGAGGGGAGGCTAGATATAAGTGACATTATGCAAATTTATAACACAATAGAGATAAACCTACACAAATCATGTTCTGGTTACCTCTCCTAGTAAAGCCTGATGATAAGGCGCGATCATTGTTTCAACTTCCCCCATCAATTCTTGTCTAAGCGCGGCTTTAAATTGTTCTCTCTCTGTTTTCTTTTCAGCTTCCTGCTTCTACATTTTTTCCTGTAACTAACGTTCTTGTTCTTCGAGCCTCTCCATTCTCTCCTAAATCATTCTCTCCTCAAGGGCTTCTTGCTTTCGTTTGGGATTCGACAAGTAACCATGGCTACGTGACCTGCTGTATTTGGCTCCTGTTGTTTCCACGTACGTTTCCTGGAAAACTTGGTCTTCCTTAGCAGGTCCAGAAGTGTGACTTGTTGGTTCTTCTTCATCTGATTGTGCTAGAGATAATTTTGTGCTTGTACTAGTCTGATGGCAAGAAACAATTAATTGTAACATTAATTTGGTCATGATTTCATACCAAAAAATAGTTGGTAATGTACAGGCAATGTTATGATCAAATTAGCACTCAGTACTCACATAAATACTCTCAGCCAACTGATTTGTCCATCTTCCTTCCCTAGTGTGAGTAGTCTTCTAAAGTTCCAAAAGCGGTGGCTCAACACCAGTTACTGGATCTCTCTATGATTGCAACATTGAACGCCAATAATATATCATTGTGTAATGTACTAAAAATGGAGAATAAGTAAACAAATCTTTACCTTTTCCCAACTCCACTGCGAGAAAGGTTTGGAACTCCCCGAGTGAGTTGTTCTCAGCATGCCGCGATTCGAAGAGTTCGTGCTGCTCTTATTCTGCACAATCATCCCATAAAGTAATGGTTAGCGATGACAAGTTGAACTCATGATTGTGTTCTTTTACATACAAAAGAGGTTAGCAATTGAGAAGTTGAAGTCCTTAGTTGCATAGTACATGTTCAAATAGTGCCACTCCATAATGTCTATGTCTTCAGGCTTATGTTTCATTCTCTCATCATAATTGTCATATGCCTTGTATGTAGAATGCAAAATGGATCGCCAACTTTTGTAGCGTCCATTGGCAACCTTCCATATCTTTTTTTCGGACTCCCAATGGTCTTAAGGTCCCAATTATCCTAGTTCGAAAGAAAATTTGTTATGTATGCTACATTCATAATATATGTTTCCAAGAAAATAGAGGGAACAAGACTAATATATATAAAACATTATAATGCAGCATGAGGTGGCCATTGACATACCATTACAGATTCTGCGATATCCTCCTTAACAGATGAACACACATCTTTCCAATTTCTAACTTCAATTATTGGAGCCTTCTGCTTTGTATACAGAATAACCTCATCCACAAAGGTACGTTTATTATCTCCATAGGGACCACCTACTTTTTCAGAAAATTCGATTTTCAGTTTATTCTGCAAGCCACTCTTCGATCTCTTGGCCACCGCAGCTAGCCTTTCAAGCATCCTCAGCCAACTTTCTTGTCACCTACTTACAATCCAAAAATAGAAACATATATACATTAAGTCGTGCACAATAAGAGCGTAAAAAACTGCAGAAGGTGTGAAGAATTTACAACCTTTTGTCTACTTTGGTTTCCTAGCATGAGTTGGCCATGCTGTGGCGATGTGTCGCTACACCATTGCTTTCCTCACGTACTTCTGTAGGCTTTGCTTGACCTCTATTATAAGCCACTGAACAAATGAAAAATAGGTGCACTTAATGGATTGTACAATTTTCATCAAAAATAAGAATTAGTTCAGAGGAAAAAGGATTTACAAATATCTCTCAGAAGGCCTTTGTGCCTTAACCATTCAGAGTATTTTTTTATTGTATCATCCCTGTATTCATCGTATAGACCTACAAGTTACCAACACATACAATTATGTGAGTACATTGTACAGTTATAGACACATGTGCATAGTGTAGTACAAACAGCATACATACCACATTCTGGGTCTTGGGCATCAAGCCAATCTTTGTATTCATCAACGACACGATCATTACTAGAATCATCATCAGGATCACTAACATCATCAGACTCATTCACCCTTGGTCGTTTGAGGGGTGTAATGTTGACAACTCCAACCACTTCTTGTTTTGATATTATCAACCTTAGTTTCCTTTCTTCGGATGATTTCATGTTCTCAAGCAAGCACTCTACATCTTTGGTGTAATCAATTGGCAGGACAGATGCATTAGCATTTCCTATTCTCTTCTTGTAGTAGTAGTAGTCCCGCAGACCAAATCCAAGTTCTTCTTTCAAACTCAGCAACCAGACTAAGTCTACTTGTTTCCTGTCAAATTTAGTCCTAACCCGGCGCACTAATTGTCCATCTGCCCCCAAGCAATGTACCGTTACCTCCCTGTCACCTGTCAACTCGCATGATCTGTATGTGCACATAGATATCAAAACCCCGCATCAATGAATGAAGATGCAGTACTACTAGTGCTATGCGAAAAAATAATCAGTAGTAATCAGATCTGTGATTTATAAAAGCATGCACCAATAAGGTAGCATCAAATTGATTATACGCATTAATTCTTTAGATATTTTGTGCCTTAACCCTACAAGGCGTTAAAGGTGGATGCGAACCTGTAACATCAGTCTTCAATCTCGGCCTCCTCCTCGACTACGACTGTACTTGGTCGTGTGCTCCGTTCTGCATCGTCGGTCATGGAAGGAGAAGGATTCGCCATGGATGGAGTCGCTTAGGCAGAGAGGAACCGTCGCCCCCCCTGACGCAGCAGCCGTACTTGGTCGTGTGCTCCGTTCTTCATCGCCAGCCATGGAAGGAGGAGGAGCCGCCATGGATGGAGTCGCTTTGGCAGAGAGGAACCGTCCTCCCCCCTGACGATATTCTCCATCGCCAGCCATGGAAGGAGTCGCCATGGAAGGAGAAGGAGTTGCCATGGATGGAGCCGCTGTTTTGGGGGCAAGTGGGGAGGAGGTTGAGATATTTGAGGATTTTGGAAAACGTAGGAGGGAAACATTGCACTAGTACTAAAAATTTGAAGCACAACCTTGGCGGGATGTAGTGGGTCCCACCTGTCCTTTTTATTTTGGGAGCGTTCGGCTGGACTTATAAGCTGGCTGAAAAGCTGAAACGGATGATTTGTTGTGAGAGAAAAATATTGTTCGGGGGCTGATAAGCTAGCTGATAAACACTGTTCGTAGTTTTTTGCACTCATGTTTGATTTCAACAAAGCTATCTACAATTTGCACTCATGTTTGGTTTCAACAAACCTATCTACAGTTTTATCTAAATTTGTGCATTTATTATTCATGAATGTGGGTTGGAGGATGCATGACTATCTCACCATGTACCTATGATCCCTCAATTGAAAACGAAGGAGAAATGAGCCAAATTAATCACAAACATAGTTTCAGCACCACAAGTTGAGCCAACCAGTCATGAAAATCATCAGGCAAAAGCAAAAGAAACGATAAAGCTACGCTACTTCACAGCTGCATACAAACAGAGAATTACTGATCGATCCCCATTCTCTTTTCGAACTCCACAATTTCGTGGCGTATCCTGCAGTCCTCGTTGCAAAATAGCGCAGCTTGTTCGTAGCCCTTATCCTTGCCGCAGTCGCCTCGAGTGCACGGGAAGTCACCCCAAACTGGTGCCGATGGAAGCGGTTCACCATGCATGCACCATGTAACACTATTAACTAGGTAGGCGGCCTCCTTGTGGCACACCCGGCAGCCATCATTGCACAGCCTCTTTGGGTCTGCGCTCCTGATCGCCACCAAATCATCCTCGCATTCGAGGTGGCAGATGTACATCTTCGCGATGTCGTCGTCCACGGCGCCGGCGTTGTTCCTGTACAGCATCAAGGCTTACAGATAGGCCCCCACATTTTGCCCACCCGCCGCGGCGTGTGAGAGCTCGTTGAGGGATGGGTGGGTGCCGGCGAAGAAATTTGCTATCCCTTTGAAGGTGCAGGCCTGCGGGTTCGCCACACCAACCACAAGAGCGAGGAGGTTGTAGTACCTGTCAGGATCAAGCCACTCCAAACCCTCCATGTAGATTCGTAGCATTGCCACGTGCTGTCCGACGGATGGGTCGCCGCACGCACGTTCCATGACCCTGCAGACCGCCCGTAGGTTGCCGAGGTCTTCCATTGGCTTGAAGGAGGTTGCAGTAATGTCACCAGCGATAATAATGAGCACCTCCATAGGGAGGTCTGTGAGCAATAGACATTGCCTCCCCGATGCCATGAACGTGGAGAGGTGGAGGGTCACCAAATCTAAGAGGGAATGGTTGAAGGGGGTGACGGCAGGCTACAAGCTGAGTTCTTGAAAAGCTCTTTTTTGCGATATGGCGAGGAGACTGCGGAGAGGGGCACAAGAAGAGTTATTGATATTCCCCGCTGCCGGTGCCTTGGGAACTGCCGAACAAGAAGCGGAGGAGACGAGGAGATCAGGCGGCACAGGCTTTTGTCGGGTATGGCAGGCAACCACGCGCTGGAACAGGCCCCGCAACAACTTCCCAACATCCCGTCCCATCCCGTCCAGCTGCTGTTCATTTCAGTTTTCAATCACGTCCCATCCGATAATAATGCATGGTCTTGCAAAAAGTATGAAGAAAAAGTATTAACCGCACCCATCCCAATCTCATAGGCATACAAAGGGGTACAGTTAGCATGGTGTATGCATGTGTATGTGTACATGCATTCATAGGCATACGTTGTGTATGTGTTTTGTAAAAAGAAAATGATGTAATCGCTTATGTCTATATCTCTTAAAGCAATTTATTTAACTATAATGCAATTGAGAAAACAAGAATTATCGATGTTGAGCAATTTTGGTTTGTTGTCTCATGAGTGGCCGCGAAATGCTTCAAATAGTGCAAGGTTTTATTGTACTGTTTCCAAGGATGCCTCATCTCCCATGAGCACACAACCGCTGCTGTTCATTTCAATTTTCAATCACGTTCCATCGTACTGTAGGTGAGGGGACGGGGACATAAGGAGGCATCGCCGTTTCTCAAATACAGGCGATCGTGTGACCGTATGTACAGCAACAAGCAAAAGATACGCTAAATTCATAGTTTATACTGAGATTTAGAATGAGAACACGTACATGCACAGGATGGTAACAAGATCGATCTTCATTAACCACATATATAGTTCCAGAGGTCGTCCATGGGCCGGTCCGAGGTCGCAGCGATGTGGATGGCGATGTCAGTGAGCACTTCCACCAGGTGTGTTGCCAGCTACGGTTGTTGCTAGTTCGCTGCCATGAACGCGTGCTTGAGCGACGGATGCTATGATGGAAGGAAAGGGGGCGCGGTGAAAGGAGGCGTTGGGGGGGAGGGGGGGCTATAAAATTAAAAGCCCTTTTCCATCGTGGAGATAAATCGAGCGGCGGGTATGGCAAGCGTCGGCAACAGTGGTCGGGAACAGGATCCATACGTGATTTTGACATACGTATAGCCCTGCTAATTGGGTTGTAACCCAAGTTGTAACCCCACCAATCCATTCTCACAAGAAAATAAATATAACCAAATCTCCATCATCACACACCACACCACCCCAAACGTTCCATTACATAAGTTATACAAACTGCTTGTCAAATATGGTTACAACCCAATAAAAACCCAGTAGGTACCCAATAAAAACCCATTAGGTAGTTTTTTGTTTGACTTTGTATGCAACTCTTGACACAGAGCCCACATGTTTCAATCAATTTCTCTAAAATTTTAAGGTGTGAACACGAGGTTTTAGTTTTAGGCTCCGACTCTTGACAGGCGAGGCTCTAGGTTTTTATGGATTCTTAACGGGTCTCAACCCTGGGTTGAGAGCCTTTTGGACCCCAAAATACACAATACCACACACCCCAAACACCATCTAAACTATATGTTTCTAAAACCCAAACCAAACCATCTATTAGGCCAATCCATTACAAACCAACCCAAATGAACTTATTATAGAAACTAAGCCAATAAAACCAATAAATCCAACCCAATTATATTAACAGGGCTACATACGGAGTACTAGTATGAAGTATTTAGTATAAGTCTGTTGACTACTACACACCAAGATGCCAACGTCACATCAAGAGTTCAATTATTCACATCCCGATCTTGATCTGAGTCTGTAGTTTTGGAAAATTGGTGTGTACGAAAGACGATGAGTTTACTTTGCATTCTTAGATTTCAAATGTGTATCGTATAGGTGTATCATATGTATGGCATACTCTCTTAGTCCCAAAAAGAATACAACTCTCACTTCCCGAGGAGTCAAACAGTTTCAAGTTTGACCAAATTAATACAAAAATGTACTAACATTCATATCTCGAAATTGATTTAGTTCGAAACTATATTATTACATGATTAATCCATTGATATTTATTTTTATATCATTAATGTTAATACTATTTTGTATAAATTTGGTCAAATTTAAAATTGATTGACTCCTCAAAGAGTGAGAGTTGCATTCTTTTTGGGACCGAGGGAGTATTTAAGCTTCAATATATATATATATACACACATAATATATATATATGGCATATATATGATATAGGTGTATCATGTTCAATGTCACACCTTCTTTGCCTCGAGGTGATTTCATGTGGGAGCTAAGACAATGTTTCGATGCCAATTGGTAATCATCCTCCTAAATGACAGGATTTATCGCACAAACCTTCTTGATGTTTGCGGGACATCGTCTTTACCAAGGTTTTGGGTTCGTGACACCAAGATACACTTATCTTTATATTTGTATTTGTGATAAACCAAGCTAGTGATATACACTTACCTTTGTATTTGTGACAGCATCTCCAGTCATGCATGCACATTGTGTTAGGACTTAAGAAAATATAAATTGGAATTGTATAAAGCAACATGAAAATGAAATTGCGTTGAAACTACCTCTACAATGCAAAATTTCATGGTGTAGTTTCATATTCACTACATGCAAGACACAAACTGTGTTGATAACTGTGCATACATGATTACATCTAGATGAAACCCCTCTTAAGGGCAGTCCCAATGGTGTATTGATGATGGTTTCTATCCTCATTAAATGACTTGCCACGTAGGCAAAATGCTGACATGACAACGTAATTAATGAAGAAATAGAGCAAAAATCCTAGAAATGGTTTCCTCATGAAGAAATCAGGTCTTCTCTTCACCCATTGCACCAAGAAACCATGAAATCGCCATTGGGGAGAAACCACCAGTTTCTTGGGGGCTCGTGCCACACTCCCATTGGAGGAAGAAGATAGAGTTGGGAGAGAGAAAGAAAAATAATTATTACTCAAAGGCACCAGCCTGTTTGGCTGGCTGCTACTGCTCGGCAGCAGTTGCAACCCGCACACAGCACTGCAGCAACTGCTGCAGCACACACGCAGCAGGCTCAGCAGTGCAGCAGCTACTATAGATGATTATTCTTGTGGTATGGAAACCACGTCAGTTTCTTCCATCGGGACTGCTCTTACCTCTCTCCTCATTAACTCACAGCCACATTTATCTGGAAGATGACGCTCTGCCTAGTGCACCATTTTGTCCTTGAGGGGATTCAGGACGCAAGCTGCAGCATGCATAACGCAGTCCTACCGCATGACTACGACTCACATTACACAAAGACACAGGCCTAGTACTCAAAATCTCTGTTGACTAGCAACACTTTGGTGCGGCTCCTTGGAGCTTTGGCTCCTCCTGCTATTTCACTATTCACACACTGTACCAACACTGTTCATCGAAGTCTATTTTCTCTCTCCTCACCTTCTCCAACACAAACCATGTAGGCCGGTGGAGCCAAAATTGTGCAGAAGCCGGCGCACCAAACTGGACCTGACATTACACGGTGACGCAAGAAAACATGACACGTCCTGATATGGTAGATGGTGGACATCACACATCAGTATAAATTATGAAGATAGCTTTTCGCATGTTTCGTACCTAGCATATCATATACTATGGTCTTTGTGACAATGACCAAGGGACGATGTAAGCAAAACGAGGTCACACAATGCAACATGGAATATCTAAGCAAGTAAAACGGTTTTTTTCAGTACCAGTAAATTATTACATCAACCTAAGACATTAATTCATCACTAGTGCTACTAATTACTACTGGTGTTGCCGCATGCACCGTCCCCCTGCTGCCGGTGGTCCTCTAAAGGACATAGATCAAACACACGATGCTAGGACATAGATCAAACACGATGCTAGATCAAACACTAGTACTACCATTACATTAACCAGTCCTGGATGACATCATGCACAAGCAAAAGAAACGCAAAAGATAACGATAATTCATAGCTGCATATAGATATACAAAGACTGAATTAGTCAACTATTCTCCGTTCAAACGCCGCAAGCTCATGGTGTAGCCTACAGTCCTCGCTGCAAAACAGCGTATCTTCTCCCCAGCCATTAGGGAAGCCGCAGCCGCCTCCATCGTAGGGGAATTCGCTACGACCTAGTGCCGGCGGCAGCGCAATGTTGTTCCACAAGATTCGTACCACGAGGTACACGACATCCTCACGGCACTCCCGATAGAGCAAGTTGTGGAGCATCTTTGGGCCGATGCTCCCACTCGCCGCCATTCCTTCTTTGCCCTCCAAGCGACGGATGTACATCTTGGCAATGTCGTCGGTGGCGGCACCGCCAGCGTTCCTGTACAGCATCAGAGCATACAGATACGCCGCCACATTGAGCCCGCCTGCGGCAGCGTGGGAGAGATGATCGAGGGACGGCTGGTATCCCCCGAAGAAGTCTGGTATCCCTGTGAGCAAGGAGGCCTCCGGGTTCCCCACATCAACCAGCAGACGGAGTAGGGAGTAGTACCTGCCCGGCTGGTTCCACTGCATCTCCTCCCAGCGCCGGAGCAGTACCACGCGCCATCCAACGGCGCGCTGGCCGCACACGCGGTGCATGACCGTGCAAGTCGCAGCGAGGTGGATGGCAATCACAGTGAGCAGCTCCGTAGGGAGTGTTTCCAGCGACGGTTGTTGCCTATCCGCCAGCATGAACATGTACGCTGGAGTGATGGAGGAGGCTAAGATGGAAGGAAATTGAAGGGGGCGTGGTGGAAGGAGGTGACGGGACGTGTGATGGTGCAATGGCGACTGAAGGTGGGGGCCGGGAATAAGGGCATGTGGTGGGTGGAACTGACGCTACATTAAACAGGCACCCTTTGGAAGAGGAGGCGCCTGCGTTGGGAACCGGCGTGAGCAGCCACTGTACTCCTGGGTCAAAGGGTGACTCTTTGTGGGAATCACGCGATCAACTAGCATGGCTAGGGAGTTGCAGGGCCTAGGCGCAAAGCAGGGACACATAATCACTCAAAGGACAATGTGCCACGCATCGGGCAGTTCTACGGCTGCATGATGACTTGTTCGGCTGCTACACCTGCTACTGCCAGGCCAATTAACCTGTTGCCACAACATCAAAAGATGCAGCACAGCTTGCCTAACAAGGTGGAATGTCCCGGCGGGTACCTTGAAACTAGCAATGTTCATCGTGCTAACCATGATAGCAATACAGTAAACATTAAAGGCTAACCACAATAGAGAGTTTCATTTTGATGTGTCCAAGATAGCAACATAAGCAACATGAAAATGAAAATGTGTTTGAAACATACCTCTACAATGCAAAATTTCATGGTGTAGTTTTATATGCACTACATGCAAGACACAAACTGTGTTGGTAAATGTGCATACATGGTTTCATCTAGATAAAACCCCTCTTACCTCTCTCCTCATTAACTCACTCCACATCCTGAAAAATGCTGACATGGCATCCTAATTAATGTGCATCAAACCTCTACGAAAAGTTATATACAAGGCCCTTTTAAAATAAAAAGTTCATCCAGAAAAGAACCATAGAAATAAACCAATTTGGCAACAGAAAGGAATTATAGATCAAACAAGGATGCCACGGTTTTTTCATTACTAGATCATTACATAGGATCGGACATATAGACAAATAAGAAATAATTATTATACTAATAATGGCACCCGCTGCTGCTACTCCCGCCTCCCTTCTGGTGATCATTCAGCTGAGCCGCCACCTCCTCCTCTTCTCATTTCCTCCAGGCCTCTCGGCGTCGGTGGCGTACCATCTCCAGCGCCCTCCTCCGTGCGGCGTCCTCCTGCTTGGCCTCATCTTGGAGGGAGAACTCGCAGTCGCATTTGAGGAGGAAGTCGTTCATGTCCTCCATCGCTTTGGTGCGGTCGCGCCAGTGCTCCACTTCCTGCTCGGCCATCTCCAATGAGTTCAAGACAACCGAATGCACTGGATCAAAATGATGAACCTCCTCTTCTGATTCCTCCATCATCTCCCTATCGGAATCATCCTCGAGGTTTAACTCAAGGTACTCCGAGTCGGACGACGACTGCGGTGGAGGCGACGCTGGCGATGGAGGTGTCGGGAGGCGAGGCGACGACAACGGCGGAGGTGTAGGGGAGCGAGGCGAGGATGGGGGCAGAGGCGTCGGGGGGCGAGGTGCGGAGGAGGTGGGGCTCAGCATCGTCCACGTAGTTGGCTACCGGCGAGGCATTGCGACGAGGGTTGGTTATTTATTGACAAGCAGGAGTAGGGGGCCGAGGGATACGCTGCCGTTAGGCAATGGCGGGGGTGTTATATACTCCCTCCGTCCCGTTTTAATTGTCACTCGAGACCCATCGTCTTTGGCTCCTGACCGATGAGCCGCTGACACGGGCAGCCCACATGCAATGACCAATGTTCGTCATGTAGTGTTGCCACCCGAGACAGATAATCACTCAAAGTAATAAATTCCGTCAAACTTACCAAAATAAGGTGATAGCTCAATGGTTTTTTTACATTTTCTTTCAATTTATATTCCTTCATTTTTAAGTTACAAGTTTTTTAGTCCAAATTTTTTGCCAATTTAGGTTTATACAATTCCAATATATATTTGCTTATGTCCTAGCACAATGTGCATGAGTGGATATGCTATCACAAAAACAAAGGTAAGTGTATATCACTAGCTTTGTTTATCACAATGCAAATACAAATACAAAGATAAGTGTATCTTGGTGTCATGAACTCAAACCTAGGTAAAGATGTGAACCTGCAAAAAGATAGTTTTGTGTGATAAATATGTCCTTGAGGAGATCGATTTACCAATTTGCACCGAAACATTGTCTTAGCCCCCACATGAAATCACCTCAAGCAACCACCAGCAAGGCCTCCTCGCCGCCATGGACGCTGCAGAGGTATCTTGCCGATGGAAGGAGATGGAGGGGAGTGGTGGAAGGGGGCGACTGGGGGCAAGAAAACCCTTCTTGGCGAAATGGAGAGGTGATTGAGCGGAGCGAGCGCGAGGAGTTATTGACAAACGCTGCGGCTGGCTTGGAAACTGCCGAAAAGAAAGCGAAGAGACGTCTCTTTCACACGCTATGGGAAACATCGCCGACCGCAAGGCATATAACGCGCTGCCGATTCTAAGGTATTGCAGGCGACCGTGCGCGGGAACAGTAACCAAGGCCGCGAATTTTTAGTTACCGCTTTCACTAGAGCGGCTGACATGCGGGTCCCACATGCGATAAAAAATACCAGGCACAAAAAAGCAATAACTTCCCAACATAAACAAGCAAATGCGCCACATCAAGAAAGCTAATGTTTAGATACCAATAATTAGGATTATTAAATGTAGACTGGAGGGGTGTTTGGATCCTCAGGATAAACTTTAGCCCCTGTCACATTAAATGTTTAGATACTAATTACGAGTATTAAACATAGACTATTTACTAATTAGTCCTCTCTCATTAACCGATTGGTAACAACGATACATGGAATCTGTTGGCGCTAAAAGTCAGCCAATTGACCTTCAGCGTCAGACACACGACCCGCAAGAATCTGCTTAGCTCCTGTTCGGGTGATCGCCCTGGCGCGGTTCGCGCGGCGTGCCAGCCAATCTAACCTGCTAATTCGCAAGGAAGAAAATGTGTCAAATTCCAGGGGTTCCGATCGGCTAAGGTTCCGATCTCGAAAAGCGTATCAGCGAATCGGCCGATTTGCTATATAAAGATAATCGGCTATGATACAGCCGACAATCTCGTAGAGATTGCGAAGAAAACTACTAGAGTAAACTCGACAAAGCTACGAAAGCAACACTTGAAATAGATCTAATCGGCTATGCGATAATGATGAATGAAAAGTAACAAAGATAGAGCCAATAGTTCAAATCTCAAGCTGGATAACTAGTGATAAAACTAGAACAATAGATAAAACCTATAATTCTAGTAAATATCGATAACTTGTGAATAAATCTAAATGAAACGACAGCGATGCGCCCAAAGTTAAAGCTTAGATATTACTCGATAAACGAAACTTACACAATCGGCCGAAGATCGTGTCGATGCAGCCCTGCCAACCCGTATGAACTCGTGAAAAGAGAAAAGTATTGCCGAAGTCACCGACTTGAAAGTAAAGTGCGATGTAAAAGTGGATTTGTTTGTATTGATTGATGTATTGTTTACAAATCTCTAAAGATGGCTATTTATAGCCTTTTACAACCAATTTCCTAACCAACTAGGATCTATCTCTAATTTTAAACGAAAACGAGTATGTACAAGTACAACTCTCCCTTGGGCCAATCTTTCTTTATCTTCTTTCTCTGATCCACTCTAAGCCCATATTGGCCCAATCGTTCCAGACTTCCAATCGGCCGATCTCCACCGACTCCGTCTGCCAAAACACTGTAGCGCCAATCGGCCGATTCCTAGTCGTGACCTTTTAATCGGCCGCATGTGCCAATCCTCTCTTCCCTTGACACCGATTCCATACGTGTCAAAATCTGGCATCAACACATGCCCCCCAGTTTCGGAGTAAAACACAACTTTTACTTCGAAATTCTTTTTTTTAACTTCTCCTCCGAAACAAACGCATCAAAAATCTCCTTTCATTTCGCGGGCTCCTACCTGATGATTGCAATCTTTTTGGAACGGGCGCCTGAGACAACCAGTTCCCCAAAATTCATGTAGATGGCACGGTAAAAATCCCGCCTTTACCCCTTCTCTCAGACCGTCTTTAAATACTGGCATGCCTCGCACTTCTTCTTCACAAGCCAGTAACTTCCTTTCCGGCGCATTAGTTTCCATCTTCCTCCGGCGCCCTTTTGGTTTCCAACCACATCTTCCTGCGACCCCCTTTTCATCCGCATTCCGCTTCATCCTCCCAATGGCGGCACCATCAGCAGCTCCATCAGCGGTGGCCGCAGCTCCATTGGTGACAGAGGCTCCACCGGCGGCTTCATCAATGGCAGCAGCTCCACCAGCAGCCCCGTCGGCAACGATGACTTTCATTCCAGAGGTACTCATCCGGAACTTTTTCTTTTTACTTTTACTGTCCACGCATCTTTTAGATCCGTTCTTAGTTCTTCCCCTTTTTCCTTTTTTAGGCAGTCAGACACCAAATAACCATCCGTCTTTCCAAAGCTCATGGTCTCATCTGTTTAGGCCCTATGGGGAACCTAGACCCAACCGACCTGATCAACTTGGAAACCCATAGGATTCCATTTAAGCAGTCACCTATGAACTTGGATCATTGGTCAAGCACTTTTAGATCTTGGCCGAATGAAACTCCCGGTTGGAAAGAGCGGTACCAAAGAATAGCCAAGTCCAAGAGAGTTCAATGGGATGAGCGAAAAATCGGCCAGTATATCAATCTTTCTCTGTCCCAAATGGAGAAAAATGAACCCTTGGTGATAGCAGCCTCCTACTTCTGGTCCGACACTCTCAACGCGTTCCTTTTCGGACATGGGCCCATGACCCCCACCCTGACCGATGTTGTGATGTTGACCGGCCTTGACATTTCTTCTCCGATACTCCCTTCCATTATCTGTTGAAGTCGACCCATCGGCTCGAAACAAAAGGAATCAGCGGGTGGAGGGGTACATTAAAAACAACATGAAGACCGGGACAGTTTCAGAGAGAGAATACGCGGCCTTCCTGATGATGTGGCTGGAGAAACATCTTTTCTACGGCAGGCAGTCAGCCCTTCTTCCAACACACAGGCTCTGGCCGAAGCACTATCAAGAGGAGCCTCCGTCCCCCTCGGGAAGCATCTATTAGGATCGGCCTATCATATGTTGGACCAAATCGGTATCAAACTATCAAAGGGAGAGCCGATTGGAAATCCAGGTGGCCCCTAGTGGTTCATCAATCTCTGGCTCAATTTGTATATGAGCAAGATCTCACAACATCGGATAGAGCACATGACATTCCCCAATATTGAGTCAGAAGAAAACCCCACTGTACGGCGCCGATGCACCTCTTTCGGCGAAGCAGCGTCAGTCTTCCCTGGTTGCCAGCTCACCGCCACCAAAGTAGCCGAATACTTCAGATGTTTTTACAACGGCTTTAGTGAAGAAACCACTAGCTGGTACCCATACCAGAGATCAGAGCCGCTTTTGAGCTCCCCTTCTGCTATGATTCGACATCCAACACCTTTGACAATGATCTCACGAACGTCTTGATCGAGCCAGGGATCTTACCGGCGAATTTTTTCTCGGGGAAGGATGCCCCTACTTACGGGTTTTACAATCCATTAGTTGCGGCACAGTAGTTCGGACTAGGTCAGCTGCCGATTCAAGTCTACTTCGCCGTTCGTGTGAAATTCCGAGACGAGCTCACCAAGGGTCTTGACTACAGTCGGCTGTGCGACCGAGTGCCCGATTCTAGCACCATCGATTTGAACAACTGGATAGTAGCTCGTTTTGTTGTCCAACCATTCAAATTATGGTGGGCAGAATGGAAGCAGCATCTATTTTGTGCGTCTCCCGCGACATATTGCAATGATCTGGATCCTGAGAACATCGACCCGAATGCAGCGGTACTGCTTTTCCCTCAGCCGATTTCGATGTCATTTTCCTTCTTATGCTACAAATTTTGTCGCTAACTCTTACTTTCTTTTGCAGTCCGAGAGTCGACTTCCTCCAACGCGCAGCCAGAGTGGCAGGCTGATAGAGAATCGCTACCCATATACGGAATTCCCACTCATCGGCCATCATGCCCCAACCATTGATGACATCACCACCGGCCAATTGAAACATACGGCAAAGAAAATCTTTAAGAAGACGAGCCGCCGAGTGCGTGCCCGCACGGAATCGGCCGATCAGTCGGCGACGGCATCGGCTGAATCTTTAGCTGCGCCGATTCTCCCGATCATTGAAGAAGTTGACCCCCAAGCTGTTATAGAAGCTAGAGCGGCCGCTGCATCATTACTAGCTGAAGCCATTCAGGTAACCTCGTGTTCACATCCTCCTGAGTATTCTCCTGATACTGACTTCTTCTTTATATTAGGCTGCACAAGTTGCCCCGGTGCCTCCGCAGCAATCGGCCACACCCCAAGCAGAAATCGCAGTAAATCTTCCCACCGAGGTAAAGAATCCCTTAACTCAACTTTTCGATACTTAACCAAAAGCCTGACCGATTCTGATGTAGGCTACCCTTGGTACGTCAATTGTACCTTTCCAACAGCCATCGGCCAAGGAACCCACGGAGGTACGGCAATCACCACATGTCACCAGACCTAGTCATTTGTATCATACTCATAAGAATTTGCTCCTCGTACCTTTCCAGGAGCCCGGTCTGAGCAGGGCACCAATAATCGTCGAATCCTCCTCCTCTGATGAGTTGGTCACACCAGTACCTGAACCGAGGGCAGCAGTTCCGCCAGCGCAAGTAGAAGAAATCCGCTTCAAAGTGGTAAGAGACTTATCACCCAAATCGACCAATTTTCCATTACCATCGGCTAATCTGTACTTATTATTATTTTACCCTTTCACAGGAACAAGATACTCCCAACAACAGCCTTTTCTCTTTCGCGGTCGCCCTTTTTGATGACGAGTAGGTTGCTTCATGTCAAGTCACTCTGAGCTCAATCCCCGATGATGTCCGCGCCAAGCTCGAGAGCATACGGACCCTCCTCCAAGATGATATCAGCCGATTGGTGGAGGACGCCTCGCCAATTCGGTAGCTCTTCAGCGATATCAGAGGCCGAGTCCTAGAAGAGGCAGAAGAAGCTCTGGCACCCGCCACATACATCGAGTTAATGCGGATTCCGGTGTTCAGGGCTTTGCGCCATATGGTCGATCGTGCCAAGCTGGCTAAAGCTCGCGAGGAAGAAGATTCCTACAAGCATCGAGCCCAAGAGGTACATCATCGAATCAACTTCCTCAAAAGCTCCTGCCAGGATATTGTTGGTGCTATAGATTACCTTAAACGCCAAAGGGCAGACCTCACCAAGGAGATGGAGCAGGTGACCAAGGACATAGCCATTGAAGAGAAAAGACTCCAAGACCTCCCTTCTGTCATTGCCGAGCTGAAGCAAGAGAGACAAAGTCTGGCCCACAAAGCAATCAAGCTTCATCGCCACATGCCAGAAGTCCCAGGACCGGCCGACGACGACCAGCGAACTTTAGACTCGGCCGATCAGGGTAGGCAACGAGCGATTGCGGCTATTAATGCCCTTCTTGGGTGAGCTGTAAAAGTACTAGCTGTTCTGTAAAAACATTAATGTCTTTTGATCGTTTGATGTGTGAATCCAATCCTGACCCGTCCTTCGTGGCGGCCTTTCATTTATTACCCTTTTTACTCCGATGGGACGCGTCCTACCAAACTCTCGCCCCTTATCCTTCTATAAGTATGAGGCTCCGTATCGTTTCCAAAGGCATTCGCATTGCTCGTCCTCTTCTCCTCTAGTAGTTCATACCATCAGGTTATTCACCAACATGTCTTCTTCATCTTCCTCCTTCTCTTCCTTCTATGTTAACCAGGTACGAGATCTTCCTTCGTCCTCCATTCTTCGGTCTAACATTTTGATCGACCTGACATTGAGCGGTTATTTGTTGATTTTCAGCCGAGATGCCTTAGTCCTGAACCGGAACGGGCGATCGAGATCATGCACTCCGATGAACCATTGTCGTAGGCGGACAAAGATTTGATCAGAGCTCATCGTGAAGAACTCAGGGATCATGTTCCTGCTGAAGTCCAGAAGATCTGGGATCACATCGATGCCAACTGCTCCAGGCGGCCGCCAATCAAAAGGAGTCATCCACTTCCTTGCCCAGTCACCCTCGAAGACACTGTAGCAGGAACGTCTCAACCGCCACTTGACCAGAGCCACCCCCTCCCTCGTCAAGTTGAGGCTGAAGCCGCGATGGACTTGCAGGAAAAGAGCATCCGCCACCTGATAGAATTAGGTCAGGTAGAGAGGGAGATTAAGAAAAAGCGTGGTCAATAGATGTGTTGGTACTTTTTGTTCTAAGGGTGACTTGTACCGCGTCAGCCATGTACCCTATCATTTGTACCGAATAATAAATCGGCCAAATCGGACGAATGTTTTGTTCTTAAGGCGATGTTATCTTTGCAGCAGCTATAAGATCTAATAGGAGTTGGCCGCGCCATCTCGATACACTCCATAATTAGTTATGCATCGACCCATATACTAGGATAGTACCTCTTCAGATACCTTCCGTTCAAGGCCCTTGTGAACTCCTCTCCTTCAATCTTTTCCAGTATATATGCGTTTCCCGAGGCGCATCGGCCGATTTTATACGGCCCTTCCCAAGTGGGCGACCATTTACTGAACTTGGGATCCTTGGACCCTATCGGCAGTAACAACTTCCATACCAAATCTCCTTGGGAGAATTGCTTGACCTTGACCTTCTTGTCGTACCACCTGGCCACCCTCTTCTTGTTCTCCTCAATGCTGATCAGGGCCCTCAGTCGTCGACCTACCAAATCATTGAGCTCTCCTTTCATGAGGAGGGAATAGTCATCAGCCATCAACTGATCTTGAAGCAATGTGCATCTTGAACCCGTCCTTAATTCCCAAGGCAACACTACCTCGTGACCATATACCAATTGATAAGGAGATATTTTAGTGGCCCCGTGGCAGGCCATCCTGTAAGCTCATAAAGCCTCGGTCAAACACAAGTGCCACTTTTTAGGTTGTTCCTCAATCTTCCATTTGATCAACTTAATTATCCCCTTATTGGATGATTCAGCCTGGCCGTTAGCTTGAGCATAATATGGAGAAGAATTCAGCAACTTGATTCCCATATTGGCAGTGAACTCCTCGAACTCTCCTGAAGTGAACATCGTCCCTTGGTCAGTTGTGATGGTTTGAGGGATACCGAAATGATAAACAATGTGGTCCCTCACAAAATCGACCATAGCGGCCGATGTCACGGCCTTCAATGGGATTGCCTCCACCCATTTGGTAAAGTAGTCAGTGGCTACTAATATGAACTTGTGTCCCTTGCCAAACTTGAAATAGATCTAATCGGCTATGCGATAATGATGAATGAAAAGTAACAAAAATAGAGCCGATAGTTCAAATCTCAAGCTGGATAACTGGTGATAAAACTAGAACAATAGATAGAACCTATAATTCTAGTAAATATCGATAACTTGTGAATAAATCTAAACGAAACGACAGTGATGCGCCCAAAGTTAAAGCTTAGATATTACTCGATAAACGAAACTTACAGAATCGGCCGGAGATTGTGTCGATGCAGCCCTGCCAACCCGTACGAACTCGTGAAAAGAGAAAAGTATTGGCGAAGTTGCCGACTTGAAAGTAAAGTGCGATGACAAAGTAGATTTGTTTGTATTGATTGATGTGTTGTTTACAAATCTCTAAAGATGGCTATTTATAGCCTGTTACAACCAATTTCCTAACTGACTAGGATCTATCTCTAATTTTAAATGAAAATGAATATTTACAAGCACAACTCGTATCAGAGTTGGTTATTGTACTCCCTCAGGCCAATCTTTCTTTATCTTCTTTCTCTGATCTACTCTAAGCCCATATTGGCCCAATCGCTCCAGCCTTCCAATTGGCCGATCTCCACCAACTCCGTCTGCCAAAACACTGTAGCGCCAATCGGCCAATTCCCAGTCGTGACCTTTTAATCTGCCGCATCTGCCAATCCTCTCTTCCCTTGACACCGATTCCATACGTGTCAAAATCTGGCGTCAACAGAATCTTATTTTGTGGGGAAGGTGCGAGTGAGATTATGGAAACATGTGGCTCCTTGGCCAAGACATTGAGTGTATATAACTGAGGAAAATTGAAGCTAGAATTTCGCATGGAGATTGGAGAAAAAGAAGCAATGGAGGCGTCGAGGAATATCGTCTACTCAAGTGATGAAGAAGCCATGGAGGTGAAGAGGTGTGATCCTCTTCCCAAATCTCCGGCAATGGGTCATCGCAATGCTCGCAAGTTCATCGTCTACTCAAGTGATGAAGAGGCACCGACGATGCAGGGTAGAATGGCCTTCGTCGCACCAACAAGGCGTTCAACAATCGTTCGCACGATCAAGCATAAGAGCGTTGTGGATAAGACACCTGAGTACCAGCTGTCGGCGGACTATGGAGTTGATAGCGACTGGGAGGACTATGACGAAGAAGAAGATTCCAAGAGGTACTGGGATTGGGCCTCTTTTCAAAAGAAAAGAAAGGAGGAAAATGAACACCGCTAAGGTAAGGGCAAAGAGAAAGTTCTAGAAGACGACGGGCCAGAACCAGAGGAGCATGATCGTACATGTTGTACCACGGCATCAAGCTTCAGCTGCAAACTCTGGATCGGATGGTTGAAGTCGATTATCTCCGTCAAGTGGATGTCTTCGAGTTCTTGCAGAGGAATGTGGGGAAGCTCTTCAGGATGTGCGGCAACATGAGGAAGAACAGAGCTAATGTCGAAGGAATCAGCGAGGGTTCCTTGTGAGAGGACTGCGGGAGGCGTCACTAGGAGCATTCAGTTGTTTTTTTTTTTCCAAAGTTTCAGTTTCGCATATCTAGAATTCATGTGGGAGTGTCCACCGATGAACGTAGTTTGTTTAATTTTTAATTAATATTTCAATTAAGATAGTTAGTTATACGTTAAATCATTTTCAATAATCCTTTGTTATCTCGTGCGCATGTGCGTGACCACTTTATGGATTTGACATGGAAGGTATTATACAGACGGTTGTTCAGTATTCCTTCTTGGATCCTTTGATTCTAGGAAACAAAGGAAATGAAACATGGGGCTGATCAATATAGTTACTATTGCTTATTTCCCTGACTCTTGGGGCCGACGACCACCCGCAACACACCGCCCCTTCTTGCGGAACATCAGCAGTTTTTCGCAGGCAACTCAACTGTCGCTCCTTCCTCTTCCATGATTTGGTGGATATTCCACATTATATAATAATGTCTGAAGGAGATGACCTGGAGGGAGTATCCCTGATAGTTCAGTGTGAGATCATTCAACATACCATGATGGGTGGTCTTTTGATGGATGAAAACATTCCTCCTGGTGGTTTTGTGGATGACTTTGTAGTGCCTGGCTTCCTAGGCCCCAATCAACTGCTGCCTCCTTTTAAGCGTCCTGGCCCTCTCAACATCGACATCAACCCAGCATTGCCTGACTCGAATGCAAATCCTGATCAGGCCATGCCTCAAGCACTCCGCAGTTCAGGTTGAGAACCAGAACCAGGAAGAAGTTCAACAAGATGAAGTGGACCTCCGCATTCAGGAACTTCCAGTCCAGGAAGCTGAAGAAGATATGCCTGTACATTAGAATGTTGTAGCCAATATATGCGGATGAGCCATGATAAGGTTCTCAGAGTTGATGGACTTCCTTTTACTCTTGAATTAATTGACACTTGTATGTAATCTTTTTTTTATCACGTGCGTGCGCACGTGCACTTCCACTAGTTGGAAAAAAGAATCAATAGATTTGGACAACAAATGCGAAATCTAAACACGTTTAACGTTTTCACAATTCAAAATCCTCCACCCCTTTTTCCATTTTGTTTTTATTTTTGCTGAAAATTGGGTTGGCGCTGGCATGCAGCCATTTAACGCCAATTCTTTCGTTTCCCTCATCCAACTTGGTTCCCAAATGCGCACTCGGTTCCCGAATGCGCGCGCGAAGAGCTGGACCTACTATGAAAAGTACTCTACGCTTTTAGAAACAAAATCTACTCATTCTCCCCTGCCACTCCTATCACTGCTAAGTGGGCCCATTTGCCACCAGGCCCACACGTCAGTGATATCAGGCCTACATAACTGCCGGCGGCGTGGACTCCTGCTTCCAGAGTTCGCTTATGGCCCCTTCTTCTTTGCCCCCTTTCAATGCAAAATCTATCTCCCCCAACACGTCTCATCGCAATCCGGCACGTGCGCCTCGCTCCCTCTGCTCCGCTTCCCTTCCCACCGTGGCTGACCGCAAGAAGATGCACAACTCTAGTAGGTAGCTGCGCGACAAAGCCACCAGGCGATTCAAGAAGAAGGGACTTGGCACCTCCACCAAGGCTCGGCCGAGGCACTTGATCCCTAAGGAGGTGATGTAGGAAAATTAGATTTAGTGTACCATATATTTCATGTCATGACTCGGTGACATGTTAAACTTTGCAATCTCATGGTAGGCATAAGTAAGTAGACCGCGTGACCCAGTCCAAGCCTGCCACATCTTCACCGAGTCTACTCCCTCCGAGGATGAGCGAGACGTCCAATATGACTGGCCAGACATGCCAGCAAGTTTCAAACTAGTATGTGTTCTTTATTTCGAATAAGTTCTAACACTATGTGTTGCCATGTTATGATCCTATTAAAACTGAGCAACACTTTATTTAGTTTTGTGACCCTATTTTCCCTGTAATGAAGGTCGCCAGAGATACCTACAAGGTCGTTTTCCCAAAGATGTCATGTACAATGATATTCACTCATGGGAGCGATGATGAGCTGAACGATGGACCTGAGTTGTCTTGTAGGTATGTGATGTTCCTACCCTTTAAGTTAATCATCAATTGGTTTCTATTATTTGCTGTTTTGGTTTATCTAGTAGTCAGTTTATCTTTTTCACATGCTAAGTAACCCCCTTCTTAAATGTCAGGTGCGAGAGATGGCAGAAGAGCTTCGCGTTGGTATCAAGTGCAAGCTGCAGAAGGGCCATTTCTACATTCTTGAAGGCAAGGATGACTAATGTGGAGGAGGGAGTAGCTTAGTCCTTGTTGATGTAGAAGTATCAGTACTCTTAGTTATAAGAGTTATGTTAGTTGATCATGTCGTGGATGCCTCTTCTTTATTTTTGTATCATGAGAGAGGCATTCACCAAGTTTATTTTGGTATAACATGTAGTTGATGTAGAAGTAATGGATGCCTATGCTTTTTTTGGTAACATGAGAGGCATGCACCTACTATATCAAACTCGACCCAGTTAGTATGAATTAAGTAATTTTTATGTATGGGAGCTCTGTCTCGTCCGGTTTAGCATTTGATAAAGTTCATCACCAATGTAGGCGTCATCAGAATCATCTTCATCTTAATGTTTTTTCCAGAAATCAAATGGACATTAGTTCACGAAGTAAACTTTGGAACTCCAAATTACACAAAGAAAATATCTTCGTCTTCTCCAGGTATATTGACTGGAGCAACAACTCCATCACCAATGTAGGCATCATCAAAATCATCTTCATCTTCTGTTATTTCCGCATGATCCAGTTCAAGCATGGGCACCACCTTTTGAAGTACAGATGCATCACCAGATAACCCTTGCACGTCTTGCCTAATCCAGTTTGTCAAAGCCTCCTGATGGTCCTCAACATTCATTTGTTCCACTCCTGTCATAACCAAGTCCACATTTGTATCACCAACACTGTCCTCTACTTCCGGCATGGCAAACAAGGTCCTAGGTTTCATTTTGAGGACACTGCACCATTTAGTACCTTTCTTCCCACCTTTCACATAAAACACTTGCTCCACTTGTGTTGCCACGATGTATGGATCATCTGAGTAGCGAAACTGAGTGGTATCAATATCGATAATCCCAAATTTATCTTTACTGTACCCTCTGGATTTGCTCTTATTTGGTGCAGGAACATCATACCAGTCGCACTCGAACAATGTGACTTCATGCTGTTTAGCAAAGTAAAGGGTGATGATTTTTTTAATCACTTCATACCATTCCATGCCATCATTGCCCTTGATGACAACACCACTGTTCTGTGTTCATAGATTTTTCTCTACATTTGATCTCCGGAAGAAATACCCATTGATGGAACACCTGCTCCTCACAGTAACTATTTGTTTTGGACCACAGGACAGAGAGTAAATCATTTCATCTACTTTTCCCTCTGCATGTAGGTTCCTAATCTACACTCAAAAAATTTTGGAAGATATGTTACGAACATATATATTCAAGTGTGATGAATACAATTGAATAGAAATATATATGACTCACTTTAGGCTCGAACCAATATAAAAATTGAGCCTTGTGCCTGCTATCAACATTATGCGTGTTGGTTTTCCTCAATTCGTCCATGTGCAAACTGATGAAACAATAAACTTATGTCAGCTAGATATTGAACACAATATTAAAAAAAAATAGGATTACATGAAGCTTACTTTATCCATGGAGTGGCCTCATCACAGTTGGATATTATGTAGTACCTCATCCTGCACAAGTCATCAGGAGAAGGTATCTCCATATTGTGCCTATGATGACTACCTTTCTTTCTAGTGAAGTCCATGCTCGCAAATACACTTAGACAAGCAGGTGGTTCACTAACAGTGCTCCTTTCTTATCGCTCTGGTCGATTCAGCTTTGTACTAACACCTTCAAAGAACCGAGAACAGAATGTAAGGCACTACTCCGAGATGTACCCCTTTGCTATTGAACCCTCTAGGTATGCTTTATCCTCACATAGCCTTTGAGGGTACGTAGGTACCTCTCAATTGGGTACATCCAGCTATAGGAAACAGGACCCCCGAGTTCTACCTCCCAAGCAATATGAATAGGTAAGTGCATCATAATATCAAAAAATGTTGTAGGGAATATCATCTTAAGCCTACAAAGGGTCTTTGCAATCAATTTGGTAAGTTCTTTCATCTCGGTTTCCTCAAGCTCCTTTGAACATATCGAACTAAAAAACCTGCTGAGCTCGATCAATGGGATCACTACTTGCTCAGGCAATATTTGGCGCACCACCAAGGGTAAAAGTTTTTGTAATATAACATGATAGTCATGACTTTTAAGTCCAGCAACCTTAAAACCATTGACGTCAACACATCTCTTGATATTTGAGGCACAAGTATTGGGCATCTTAACACCTTGAAGAAAATTGCACAGAATTTCCTTCTGATCATCACCTAACTCGTACAACACTGATGGCAAAGTGTATTTTTCTTTATCGTTGAACGATAGATGTTGATCCAGCCTTATACCCAATTCTTGCATATCGAGTCTATCCTTCTCACCGTCCTTACTTTTACTAGCCAAATCAAGCAGAGTCCCTAGCAAGCTCTCACATATATTCTTCTCAATATGCATCACATCGAGATTATGGCGTATAAGCAAAGAATCCCAGTAAGGAAGGTCAAAGAAAATACTCTTCTTCCTCTAGTTGTGCCATCTATTATCTTCATCACGCTGCTTCCTCTTCCTCAAAGTAGTCGCTCCAAAAGTGACTTGCTCGAAAGTCTTGTACTGGTCCACTACTTCTACACCACTCAGGGGCACTGGAGCCACCCTCATTTCTACCTTGTTATTGAAGCTCAACTTATTCCTCCACCACCTGTGGTCCGTATGCAAGAAACGACGATGGCCCATGTAGCAATGCTTTGAACCATATTTTAGCCACAAGTAATCGATATCCTTGTGACAATAAGGACAAGCAAACCTGCCTTTTGTGCTCCAACCAGACAACAGCGCATATGCAGGAAAATCATAAATTGTCCAAAGTAGCATTGCACGCAGAGTAAATTTTTTCTTTTTTTTCCGCATCCCAAGTATCAAGTCCATTGTCCCATAGCTCTTTAAGCTCATCGATCAGAGGCTGCAAATATACATCAACATTAATTCTTGGAGATTTAGGCCTAGGAATTAGCATCGACATCATCCAATAGGATTGTTTGAAGCACAACCAAGGAGGAAGGTTATAAGGAATCAGGATCACTGGCCATGTAGTTTAAGTCACATTCAACATCTCAAATGGATTGAAGCCATCTGATGCAAGTCCTAGCCTAACATTACGTGGATCACATGCAAATGCAGTATACGTGGCATCTACGTGCCTCCAGGCCTTTGAGTTAGCTGGGTGCTGCACTTTACCATCTTCAACCAATTCTTCCTTGTGCCAACGCATATGCGCCGATGTGGTCTCGTTCATATATAATCTCTGCAGTCGAGGAATAAGTGGAAAATACCTCAGTATCTTACGAGGTAAGAGCTTCTTATTTACTCCACCAGTGCCATCACCACCACACTCTAAATATGTATCTTTTCCACCTACTCTCCCCACATTTTGGATGTGCGTTCAGCTTCTCGTACTCTTCATGGAATAACACAGAGTCATTAACACAAGCATGAATCTTTTGGTAGTCCAGTCCAAGGTCTCGAACTACCTTTCAAACTTTGTCCAACGTATCAGGGACACAATGGTCCTTGGGGAGCACATGGCAGAATAATAACAGTACTTTCTCTAGAGTATTGTTGCTAATACCGAACATACACTTAGTCTGATATAGCCTCACAATAAAAGATATTTGGGTAGCCTCCTTGCAACCTGGGTACAGTTATTTCCTAGCTTCATCCATTAACTTGAAAAATTTTCTTGCTGACTCATTTGGCTCCTGATCACCTCTAATTGCACCATGTATGGCACCACTAATTAGCGATGAAAGCAGTTTAGTGGATGAGACACCATCATCATGATCACCTTCTTCACCTTCACAAACGTCCCGATCATCATCGTTCATAACAACACGTTTAGCAAATCTGCCAGTATGATGTTGTTTTATGTAATGCGGATCGAACCCTCTGGTATTCAAGTGCAACTCAACAACTTATTTAATTTGATATGCCATGCGACGACATCCTCTACATGGACAGGGCGCAGTCTGTCCTGGTAAGGGGCCAGCATCAAAGGTATCTTCAATGAATTTAGCAACTCCGTTTTGCCACGCAGCATCTGTATGTGACAATTCCATCCAACTATGATCCTCATGTTCATGTGCCATATTGCAAAAAACCCAACTAATATTTTGAGCACAGGCTTGTAGTATACTACTATACAAATCCTGAATAACCTGCATCAAAAATAGGTTCCTCCATCGGTATTATTACTATCAACTAGTATTATAAAAAATGAATGAATATATATACTAATAATTGAATAACTCAAGTTTCTTAGCATGCACATTAATTAATTAATTAATTGCGATAGGTCTGGATCGATTTTGTACCTTGCATTGAGAGGATGGAATCAGACAATGCCCATGTCATCCCGCGCGTCGAGAGATCGTAGAGGACTAACAAGGGGACCCTTCAATTTCTTGGCACTCAGCAACTCACGAGCTAGCTAGGGATCGGAAGACGACGTATGGCAGGCGGCGACCGCACGACGAATGGGAGTCATGCGAAGAAGGAGGGGAGGAGACGAGAACGTGGAGGACTAACAAGGGGACTCTTCCTTGGCACTCGGTAACTCACGTGCTAGGGAAGATGACGACAGGCGGCGGTTGCGCGTCAGCATCACGCAAGGAGAAGCGGAGGAGACAAGTCGTGCGAAGAAGGAGGGGAGGCGACGCTAGGACGACATAGACCAGGATCAGGCCTCTCAGCTCATGAAAGAAAGGCCTAGCATATGTGTGGGCCAATAAAGGCCCACCAACATAACCAAGCTGGCGGCACCCACAAACTCATCTATTGCAACCATGCGTTCCCTATATTGCAACGACTATATCTTATTGCAATAGCACCTCCTGTATAGCAACAGTTTTAGTATATGTTGCTATAACCAAGATTTCTTTTGCAACAATATCATTTTTGTTGCTATATCTAATACTAGTTGCAACGATTCATATTAGCGTTGCAATATCTAAGACTCATTTGCAACATTGTATATTTCGTTGCAATAACCAAGATTTCTTTTGCAACCACACCATTTTTGTTGTAATAACCAAGATATCTTTTGCAACAACACCGAGTTCGTTACTATATCTAACACTCTTTTGCAACGCACGATAGTACTTATCGCAACGTGTTATAATCGTTGCAATATGGACAACTAATTGCCACCACTATAAAATAGCATGGCAATACGTCGCCGTAATTACAACCAACAAATATTCGTTGCGATATAGCATACCTATTGCAACGACTAAGTTGTTGTCGCAACGCTACACAAATGGTGGCAATATGACACCCCTATTGCAAGCAAAATGGACTATTGTCGTAATAACCCTTATGTATTGCAAAGAAAAATTGGTCGCATTAGTGACAAAACCTTGTAGTGGGTGTTGGTTGTTGTGTTGAGGGATTGGATCGGTTCCCCTCCTAGGGTTACCCCTACCTCGCATTATATACTCCGAGGGATAGGGTTACATAGCAGGAGCCCTAGTCGGTTACTATAGATGAGATCTAGTCAGATTACAACATGTGAGGAGCCTTAGCCGGACTCTATCTTCTGCCTTCATCAAGTTGGGCTGGCCCATTAGTGGTTGGCTAGCCCTCCAGGAGGGTACCCGGGTATCTATAACCATCAAGCCCTCGAGCGGTATGGAGTTGAATGGCAGCCCAACACAAATGCCGAGTTGGATAAGCTTTGCCCGAGTGCTTTCGTGGTCTGGTTGCCGAGAAGCTGCGTAATGCTCAAAGAAAAATCCTTGATCTTGTAGTCTTTGTCTTGTGAAATGCCATGGACACACATCAAGTTGTATCCTACACCTAGCCTCCGAGCCCCCGAGCGTGAGGACTAGTGGAGCCACGGAGGCACATCGACCCGAAGTAGGCGTCCAGCCCCCGAGCGCGAGGACTGGTAAAGCCACGGAGGCATGACGAGTCGCAAGCCACGGAGGCACGACGAGTCGCAAGCCACGGAGGCATGACGAGTCGCCTCTGCACCTTGCCTCCAAGCCTAGGAGGTTGGCCTGGTGGCAGGAGGCCCGCCGAGTCATCTATGGCATCCAGCCCCCGAGCCTGGGAGCTGGCCGAGTTGCGGAAGTACACCGAGTCGCCTCCCGCCCCGATCTAGAGAGATCGGCCGAGTAGCAGGAGGCACGCCGAGTTGTATGAGCTGTAAAAAGACAATGCAAACATTATATAGCATAATGTAGAAGATTTAATGATTGAATAACTCAGAAGTTTGATTCATTGTAGAAGTATACTCTTGCGCATCCTGCTCTTGTAGGCCAGGTAATTTCCCCGAATAGTTAGCCTGTTACGTTCAAGCACCTGACCCTGCCGGGGTGTTGCCGAGCGCACTGGAGTGTGCTTAGTAGGAAGTGACACATGAGGGTCACGCTTCACGGATTAAGGCGTGTGCTACCCGAGTACTTTAGCAACCGTTAAGAAGGACGGACAAGCCGCAAAGCAGTCGGAACTGTGTGGAAAATTACCAGCATAAGCTGGGCACTCAAGGGGTGTAGACCCCGACCGCCTGTGTAGTGGACGGATGAAGTTGTATAAGCAGTCGGGGTGTGACCTAGGTGGTCGGCGAAAGTCGTAGAGACACAGAGGAGCCGAGGTGGTCGGTGAAAGTCACGAAGACATGGAGGAGCCGAGGCGTATGTAGGTACAAGAAAGTCGTAAAATATTTAATTGTAAATAACACTTAGCTTGATTCCTGATTGAGTCGGAGAACAAGCATGTTGCCTTCGCGTTTAGGCTTAGAAGCCCCTAGCATTATCTTGATCGTCGTGGTCGGCTGACAGTTGTTGATGAAGGAAACTAATCAGGGATTCGCCTCCGACTAGCTCCGCGTGGGGTCTGAGTTGTTAGAGTTGACCTCGGCGCGTCGGCGTCGCCCGTGCTGTTATGGTTGCGGTTATGGTCGTTGCTACCGAGTGGAGCACATACGGCTACCCTGACCTCATGATCCGCGCATGCTTTTAGCTGACGGATCCTGAATGCAATAGCGTCGTTCGCACGCATGCCAGCACGCAAACCTGCAGTCCGAGAGGTAGAGGTGTGCAATGATGCAACTCCAAGTCGCCCAGGTATAGAAAATTCATGTCAGCCGAATAAAATAATTAACAATATAAAAACAATGTTGGCCGATTGAACTGATGAAGAAAATTGGAAACGGAAAAGAGTAAAGTAAGCTCAGTGTCTCCCGTATAGTCTTTGCAGATGGATTTTCCTTGGCCGCATGCCCGCATGTAGACAGACGTAGAGTTAACACCGACGTGGAGAAGTAACAGGGATGTAGGAATCGCCCAAATTTTTGGTGCCGACCAAACTGACATGGTGGATGGAGTCCTGGGTGACACCCCCCGTCGTGATCACGTACCGAAGGCTGAACACAGCAAGCATGTTGGCCACCGCGGCAGCGCTCCAACCTCTGCCACATAGTGGCCGTGGTGGACACCTCGTGATGCGCCGATCGGAGAGAGAAGAGGCCCCGAGCGTAGAGATTGAAGATAAAAGATGATGGTCCACCAACTATAGCCACACAAATTCTTTCCCCAGATCCTTCCTTTGGAGGTCATTACTAGAAAACCCTCCTTTAGCTGCATTGTAGTGCTGACGCAGATTGAAAGCGTGTCTACATGGACACATAGAGATGTTTTTGTGATATGATTTTAAAAATGTCTCAAGGTGAAATGATATTAGACACGCTTACACTATCAAAAGCCATGTAAAGACATTTTTTAACATGATATTGAAAATGCCAACGTCAAGAATATTTAGACATGTTGTAAAGCATATTATACAACCGTCTATGTCCACCTAAAGATACTTTTTGATACATTTTTTAAAATGTTTTTAAAAAATACGAAGTTAGATACGCTTTTGACTGTAAGTGGCTTGCGTAAACATCCTAAAGTTTTTCTGCCACTTATAAATGCTTTCTAATGCAATATTGAAAAACGTCCTCTTGGCTCATTGGTACCTTCTATAGATAAATATATCAGCGTTACAACGCCCAAAATGAAACCACTGATACTCTAGAGTCAGCCCAGCCCAGCAGTCTATATGCTTTATCCTAATTGCTCTTCTATTTCTTTTCCGGCCCAGCCTGCTTCCGATGTATTCTTGCCAGAGTTTTCCTTTCGGACCAGATCACTTCCTTTTCTTCGTTTTTCTTCCTGGGCCACGACGGAGCGCCAGCGATAGCACCTGTTAGGCCCAGTCCAACAAATAATTTGATATAAGTTTGTTATAGGTTGGAAGTAAAAAAATTGTGCATAGCCTAATTTTAGGCATAGCTGGCATGAATGAAAAAGTTTTGGGTTCCAACCTATCTTGGTGCTATTTTTTTATAATTCCCATTTCGGTTCTACTCATAAAACAAATTTTAATACTTTTTTGTAACCGAAGTTCATCATAATAGTACCCTTTCATCTTTTATTATTTAATTAAAATCTCAAACTAGTTTATCTCAATCATATGAACTCCAAATGATGTGCTTACATTTGGCTAATTGCTTCTGTTAGTTTGTTCTATGAATGGGGCTTCCATTCTTGCGTTGCAACATTTATGGCAACGCCCCACAATTGTGATGCAATACGCTATTGCATCATAGATACTTGCAACGCCTCGCAACGCCACCAAAGTATTGCGATTGCTACATATTGCAACTAAAATACCCTTATTACAACAATTTTAAGGCGTTGCTTTAGGCGCAAAACCTTGTAGTGTCAACTAAGCTATACAAGGTATACATGCACATAGAGTATGTACTGAAGTATGGTCTCAAGGCATACATGAGAGTATATAAGCCTATACTTTGATAGCAAGGGTATACGACTAGCATATGAGCATATAAGCCTAGCACATCAACATAGCAAAGGTATACATCTAATTCATGCATATAAGAACCAAGCACAACACTATATAGAGAAGATGAATACTTTGAATAGAATAAAGTCAACCTAGGAATAAAAGATATAAGAGCCATACCCTAGACTCCAAGGGGACCTGGAACCTAAAGTAGAGCTACTCTAGCCTAACTCTACTAACTTAGAAACTAAGAGGGAGAGAGTGAATCAGTACTTGTGTGTGTCCTAGAATGGAGCCCCACCCCTCATATTTATAGGCTCCAAGAGGCGGTTCTTGTAGGGGATCTTTGGGGAATATCCCACAACCGATGTAGGGGAGCCATCACTAGTCGTCACGTGGAAGCAAATCACCAAGGGAGCCAGAGGGGGTTTGGCCGATCCAAGGGTTCAACCGAACCCCTGATGGCCGCTCTCGCAACTACCTTCGCGTGGTAGCCTGACATGTGGGTCCCAATGACGGTTGTGTACGTTATCCGGTGAATTAAGGCAGTTGTAGTAGTTTTTAGGCCCTTCAATCGATGGGATGCACACGTGGCGACCTCCCATTGGCCAGATGTGTGTTTCTTAGATCCATAGAGGGTGCTTTCTCCATCCTTTTGTGCTTATTCACCTGCAACCAAATATTCTCCAACGACAAGTGGAACTACATTATTTGAAACCAAAAAATACGTGTAACAAATGCTAATCCTCCTTTATTCTTGAGTATATTGGTGGTCATATTTGGTACTTGACAACCGTCAACACTCAACAAACACTGCCATAAAGACCCCTTCACCCTCCTGCGAATAGATCAACTTGTAGATTCCACGATAGGATGTGTCCTTCATTGTTTTCTTGATTGCTACTCGGGCTATCACCAAATAAGCCTGAAGGAAGAAGACCAGATCAAGACGTCATTCATCATGCCCTTCGACACGTACTACTACACGACTATGTCTGTCGGTCTCAAGAATGCCGGTGCAACATACTAGCAAGCGATCCAAGCAAGCCTAGACTCGTAGATCGGAAAAAACATTGAGGCTTACATGGACGACGTTGTCATCAAGACCGGAGAGGTTGATTCGCTAATTAGCGACATGATCGAGACATTCAACAACCTTAGGAGGTTCTGGTGGTGACTAAACCTTGAAAATGCGTTTTTCGCGTCCTATCCAGAAAACTACTCAGCTTCATCGTCAGCCACCGCAGCATCGAGGCTAACCTAGAGAAGGTCAACGCGATCAATCGGATGAAGCCTTCCCAAAGCTAGAAGGACGTCCAGAAGCTTGCCGAATGCATGGCAGCACTAAGCCAATTCATCTCTAGGCTCGATGTATGCAGACTACCCTTCTTCAATCTCCTGAAACACCATGACAATTTTACTTGGAATCAGGAGGCTGGGACGTCGTTCGAGGAACTCAAGGCCTACCTTCAGAAGCCTCCAATCCTCACGACGCCGGCAGACAAGGAGATGCTCTACCTTTACATCTCTGCTACTACCCATGTAGTCAGCACGGTACCGGTGGTTGAGAGATCAGAAGAAGGACACGCATACAGCATCTAGTGACCCATATACTTCATCACCGAAGTACTGATGGAGTCCAAGGTCCACTACAATCAGGTGCATAAGCTAGCTGCACATGACATCACCTTTGTCTCGCGGACCTCCATCAAGTCGCAGATTCTATCCGACTCCGTGGCCGAGTGGACCGAGATCCAAATGCCCTTTCCATAGGAGGAACTCGAATACTAGTCCATGTATTTCGACGGATCCCTCAAGATTGAAGGAGGCGGCGTTGGAATCTTATTCATCTCCCCAAAGGGGACGTGCTCAAGTACATCCTGCAGATAATGTTCCCAGTATCAAACAACGTTGCAGAGTATGAAGCGGCTCTTCCTGGGTTACGCATCGCAATTTCACTCAGGATCAAGTGCCTTATTATCAGAGGCGACTCGGTGCTCATGATCAACAAAGTGAACAAAAACTAGTCAAGAACCAGTGAGAAGATAGATGCCTATTGTATGGAAATACAGAAGCAGGAAGGAAAGTTCTACGAACTAGACTTCCACCATGTTATCCGTGACAACAATATGGCAGCCGACGCTCAGGCAAAGATGGGGTCCACCAGGTCGGCAGTGCCACCAGCGGTGTTCATCCAAAACCTTATAAAGCCTTCGATAAAGAACCCCTAGGGGGAAGAGGATGCTGCGACATCTACTCCGGCTCCCCACAAGATGGCCTCAATGATGTCTTGATGATCGAGCTCGAGCCCGACTAGATAACAGAAATCAGGAACGTCATTAAAGATGTTGTGCTTCCGCGGCTCGAATCCAATCAAGATCGGGAAACGTGAGCAGTCCATGAGCGGATCACATGGCAAAGCAAGAACTACATCCTCATAGGAGACAACCTGTACCGCTGAGGGGTGTGATCACGCGTCCCCTAGAAGTGCATCTCCTAGGAAGAAGGGTGACAGTTGCTCCACGAGATCAATGCGAGCATATGCGGAAACCATGCTAGCGCCAGAACCATCATCGGCAAAGCATTCCGATCTGGTTTTACTAGCCCATGGTGGTAGCAAACACTGAGAATCTGGTTAGTCGGTGCAAGGGATGTCAATTCTTCACCAAACAGATCCACGCGTTGGCATAAGAGCTGCAAACAATCCCTATGTCATGGCCCTTCGCATGCTGGGGACTCGACATGATCAGTCCCTTCAAAAAGGCATCCGGAGGATACGATCACATACTAGTCGCCATTGACAAGTTCACCAAGTGGATAGAGCTGAAGCCAATCAAGACACTACCGGCCGCTAAAGCTGCCGAGTTTATACCAGACATAACCCACAGGTTTGGGCTCCAAAACAAGATCATAAACGACCTGGATACAAACTTCACCGGTTGGGAATTCCAGGACTTCTATGACAAATGGAATATCAAGTCTGTCACACTTCTGTCACCCACTCGAGGGCCAACGGCCATGTCGAGTGGGCCAACGGAGTAGTCTTGCCGGGAATGAAGTCCAGGATCTTTGATCGGTTGAAAAAGTATGCAACGAAATGGTTGCAAAAGCTGCCTACGGTAATCTAGGGGCTGCATACATAGCCAAGCAGAGCCATGGGCAAAACCCCATTCTTCGTGGTGTATGGGTCAAAGGAGGTACTCCCGACTAGTCTCATGTTCAGTGTGCCGCGAGTGGAGATGTACAAAGAAGATGAAGCTTAGAAGGCGCGCATTGAGAACATCGACAGCATCGAAGAGGGATGGGTGGTGATGTGCATCCAGCTGCAAGGTATACCTTGTGACTACGTCGCTACCATGACAAGAACAGCCAGGCGAGAGGCTTTTGCATCTGAGAGCTGGTGCTTCGGCACATCGAGAACAAGAAGGGCATGCACAAGCTGGCGGCTCCATGGGAGGGGCCGTCATCGTCAAGGAAGTCACTCGGCCGGACTCCTACCGGCTGATGAGGGAAGACGGACAGACATGCCAAACTCGTGGAACATCGAGCACCTATGACGCTTCTTCTCATAATATGCTATGTATCTTTTATTCTTGTTTTAATCAGATAACGAATAAAGTTCATATCGTTTGGCAGTCAATATATTTGAACCCAGTTTTCACCCCAAATTTTGATCCCTTTTTATCGAGCTCGAAACATGGGGGCTGCGCAATTTTATTTTTACGATTTGTTTCTTGCATAAACGCTCATCTTCTCCGACCCTAAAAAACTCATAATGTACTTCGGTAGAACACATCTTAAATTGAGGGACGTAGATATCTTCATGACGATAAGGTACTACGTGTGCACGAGAGTATGTCCTCTACGCTAGGAAAATGAGGCTAGCGGGACTATGGATCCCCATAACAGATTAACTACCAAGGAAATGAATAAATTCAAAGGGAACGGAAAACTAAAGCCTATTTACATAAGCTTGTTCAACTCAGAGATCCCATCAAGGAATAAGACATAAGTTCCAATATTAAACACACTACATTGTTTCTTGCTACCGGCTCGCAGGTTAATCATCGCCATCTTTGGGTACAACATCGTTGGTGAGGGCGACGGTGACCGGCTTCACCTCCTACAGCAGCTTGTCTATCTACCCTAAGGTGGTTTCAAGGGTGTAACCAGCGGCGAGAAGCTCCAAGGGGGATCGAGGAAACCGGGACTGCAGCACCACTAGCATATGGCTTGTGCTCACAAGGCTAATCGTCCGCATGTAGGATTGAGACCTCTTGGGGGTGACACGCAGGCGATCCAGCATGCTGGGCGAGCCATGAATTGGCACCCCGAATGGCTCCGAGGTTGACGGCTACGTAGGGAGCAGATCAAGGACCTCCATAAATGGCAGTGCCGCTACCTCCATGTTGTCTGCCCTCTCCTGCTCCAACTGGTGGTGCACCTCTTGATCTGCAAATTATGTGAGGATGACCTCGCGATATCCTGCACGGCGTCATTCTCATCGCAATAAAGAACTACAAAGCAAAACTAGTCAGACTGTGAGGTTGTTACCTTCAAAATCTTTCTTGGCCTTGGCTTCGTTCTGCCTAGCATGCTTGACCTCATTGCCAAGGTCCCGCACCTTCCGTCGGAGCTCCTCCAACTCTTGACGCGCCCCCTTCTTTTCTTTCTCACGGGCTGCAAGGCAACCGGGGATGTCAAGACAACACAAAAGGCAACCAGTCGGCTACGGAGAGTTTTCGTTTCCTACCGAAGCGTCGACAACTCCACCCGCAGCGTCTCCATCTCCCAGTTGGTAGAGTACTGCCGCTTGGTCGCCTGCTCCTCAAGGCGCCTCAATTGGGCCTTGAGTTGCTAGTTCTTCTCGTAGGACAACATCATCTCCTCCAACATCTCGGATTTGTGCTTGTTACATGCAACAATCCACTACAACAACGACAATCAGACACAAAGGAGTATGAAAGAAAGGTGACACGGGGAACATGTAGTTACCCGAGACAACTGAGTTGCCCTTGCAGTGACTGGAAGAGCTGCTCGCTCTCCTCCACTCCACCTCATGGTCCTCTTCCAGCTCCCTAACGTAGCCCATGGTAGTAGCTCATACGGTGTGTAGGGGACGTAGAGGACTAACTCGGGGTAGAGGAACCCCTCGGCAGATCTTCTCCATAGCAACCTCTGCCTCAACAGCGACCGCTGTGTCGACAACCGCCGGAGCGCCCAGCACTATGGAAGAATCATCCCAACCCAATGTTGGGGGCTGGCTGGAGGGGTAGGCATGCAAAGAACTTGCAGTTGCACTGCTGGTTCCCCTGACATGTTGCCAGCTAGTGCGACAGAAGCCGCGCCAAGAGCAGAGCTCAAGGACGTCTCGGCCCCCATGCACGGAGGCATAAGAGCCGTGTCCTCCCCGAAAGCAGCATCTGAAGGGGCCTTGTAGCTAGAATCACAAATTTAACAGACGCCCATAAAGTAAAAACAGATGGCGATCACAATTGGGTCAGAACCACTCGCCGTGAAAAGGTGCGTATCTGTGGGCGTGCATTGAACTGTGGAAGAAAGGGCAACGCAGTATCTGCTCACGCAGGTGCGATGGAGGGAGAAGCACTGACCCGAGCTGGGGAAGCACTGGTAGCAGCTCCAGGAGTGCCGACAACAGTCAAAGGAGTACTGGCAGCAGCCGACGAAGTCAGGGCAGCACCCGGAGAAGTACCGACTCGAGTAGAGGGAGTACCGTCAGCAGTAGGGGAAGCGTAGGCAGCAGTCGGGGAGGCATTAACCTGAGTTGGAGGAGTATTGAAAGCAGTTGGAGAGGACGCGAGGGGTGGAGTCCTCACAGCAGCGGGCTCTGGTGACACCATGGCCCCCTTGTCATCCAAGTCCTCGTCATTAGTGACCACAAGGTGGCGACAGCGCAGAGCGCACTCGTCCAGCCTTATGCTACTAGCTCCCTTCCCCTATGTCGATAGCCATCGTTGCTTCTTTGACGGTGCTATTGGCGTCTTCCCAAGTCGCCTCCCACCACTCGATGGAGCGTCGCCCTAGGGCACAATGGAAGCCTGGGGGCTGTTACTGTCAGTGCCAGCCTTCCCGGCAGCCTCCCGTGCCCTCTCCTCCCTTAGCTCCCTCATCCGTCCAGTCAGAGTATCCTTGGATGCGGGGTGATCAAGGAAGGGAGCGGTGGAGACAAAGGCTCGGCGACTTTGCAAAGAAAACAAACAAGACAAACATATTTGTTAACAAGAATACGTTCATCGCGCCCAATGGGCGCATATGCTACTTTGGCAAAATAAACTGCAAAGGGACAACTTACTTCTGGACAAGGAGTTCCGAGGCTAAAAGGTAGCGGAGACCCCCAGCTAGCTATCCTCGTACCGCTGCCGAAGAATTTCTCCAGCCGGCGGTAGAGGTTCCGTATCATGTCGATATCCCCGATGAACTCAAACGCTGGATGGGCGCAGTCCTTTGCCATATGGATGTGGCATGTCGTGAAGTTGATCACGACCCAACGTTGGTGTCGTACATACATCTATGAGCCCACCAGAAGGTTTAGACAGACCCAAATATGAGGCTAGACACTGAGACGCATCTGACATGGAGACCATGGCATAGGACGGTGTAGTCTATATGGAAAGAAAGGAACTAGTTGAGGATTAGGAAAGTACTTGTTGTAATAGGGTAGGCGTTTTCTAGTCGTATCCGACTAGTATTCTTGTAACCAACCAACCTGTAACCCAGCCCCCGACTATATAAGGCGAGGCAGGGCCCCCTCCAAAGCAATTCAATCCAACCAACACACAAGACGTAGGGTACTATGCAATCTAGCGGCCCAAACCTGTCTAAATTGTGTGTCTGCATTTACCTTCGAGTTCCTGATCTCGACGAGCGCCACCAACCAAAACACTACCTCGGGCACCCCCCTCAGTAGGGTCAACACCTGTCGTGCCAGGTAGGGAATCTCGTCGAGAATCCACTAGCTAACTCGATGGCACAAGTCATTATCAAGCCAATCGTCATATTTGAAGCAGGCACGACGTTCGTCTTCATCTCCTGGGTTTGCATCGCAGAAGACGCTGGAAATTTTCCCTGCCACATTGTGTCAGCCCCGGAGAAGAAGTAGCAAACCAGAATTTTAGCAAATTTTCAGTATCTGACCTAGTGAGAGACTGGGGGGATGAGTTTGTGTACAACTCAACTTCTTTCGCCAGCTGGATTGACTTGCACGAGCTAACGCATAAGCCATCGTGCGAGTCGGATTACCACCAGAGTTTATTCCCATTCGGACTCTGCAACACGACCACTATTTATCAGGTGGCCCTATCCAGATCACAATCCGATATGGATATGATCGAGGACCTCGACTATTACTCAGATCCAGACGAGGAGACTCTTTTATCATGTCTGCAGCAGGGCCATGTAATCACATCAACTCCGAAAGGTAGATTCGTCTACTTGCCCAACATGAAGCCACCCGCTCTTGGCAAGGATGACAATTCGTGCCTCATCGCCTAACTCGACACTCTCCCATACCAGGAAGGAGCTCCTCTATCGCCCATCTATGAGGAAGGCAGCACCACAAAGGTCATTAATTCAAGCTTGGGAAGCTACTCTCTAAAGTGAGAACTCTTCACCGTTATTACTGGACAAGAGGATGAAGAAGTAGAGCGACGGGACGGAAACCCATGACATGAGCATCACCCAGGTGACATCTCACAGGATGAGCTCACTACCAACGTTGTCGGAGAAGAGATCGAAGCTCAAAGAACTCGACTACGAGCAAGAAACGCCACAAGGGCAAAGCACCGCTGCCGCCGCCTTGCAATGGATCTACTAATCTAGAACCTGGATAATTCCTTTGAAGCAGTTCAAACGAGTCACAATCATACTTCCCTCGCTACCGTCGTGTCGATTGATCTCATCACCTGCACGATGCCCCAAAACAAGTACACTAGATAGTTGGTTGAACTAGCGAAACTCATGTATGAAAAACTCGATCAATAGAATCCGATACAGTTATCCAATACTCCGCATCCCAGCGAAGTCAACATGGCAGCAGCCATAAAGGCCCTCCGTCCAGACCAATTCAACTTGGAGGCACCAGACCAAGCTGGAGATGAGGTAGCTGGGCAGGACCCTCGGGAGGTCGTGGCCACCATGGGGCTAACCTAGAGCCTGAACACCCAGCAAGATCAGCGCCAACCGCGATGCCCGTACCATCATCGATGGAAGGCACCGCAAGCGTGAGTAAGAAGTCAAACACCTCGGGGATGATACTGACAGGTTCCCCACCTTTTCTGGACGTGTAAGGAGGAAAATTCTACTCGAAAAGTTCAAACCCCCGGGCATCACCAAGTACAATGGCAAGCAAGACCCAATCCAATGGCTCTGGTGCTACTTGTTGTCAGCACAATCAGCTCAGGGAAACGACGACACCAAGGTCGTCTACTTCCCCATCTGCATGGAGGCAGCACCACTCATATGGCTCGAATCATTGGATAAGAACTCCATCGACTCGTGGAAGGACCTCAAGGTGGTGTTCACCAACAACTACGCATGGGCAATGCAGCGTCCTAGAAACAGGATCGACTTATCCTAGGTCAAGCAACAAAAAGGTGAGACCGTACGGAGCTACTTATGTCGCTTCTACATCAAGAAGGCCACAATCGTGGATGTCACGAAGCGCGACGTCATTGACTACTTCTAGAACAGCCTCCCTGACCACCAGATGTTTCAAGACTTCGGCAAAAGATGCCGTGTTGATACCAAATCTCTCAAGATTATGGCACAAATGCAGGCAGATGAAGAAGGCAGGGAGATCGAAAGGTTCAAGTCCAATCGCAACAAGGGCCAGAACAACAACAATCAGAACAATGGCCAACGAAATGGCAAGAACCGTAGTGATCGCCTCAACAATGACAACCAAAATAACTACTCGGGAAGTTAGAATCAAAAGTGCAAGCCAGACAATGCTATCACGGAAATCTTGCAGTCGTCCAAGAAAGGTGGTGGGAAGAACTAGGACAAGCCCTCGTTTAACAAGCTCCAAAAGAAACAGTGCCCTTGGCACCCATACCACAAGCACTCTGTGTTAGATTGTTTTAGTCTATGCAGAGTCATGAAGGACCTGCTAGAGCCATCTGGCACCAAAGAGAAGGCCAAGGACAAGGAAGATGAAGGCGATGGTGAAAATGGCAAGTTCTAGAACTGTTGGGGGGAAATAATAACGACCTCCTAGTGACCCCTAAGACAACAATCGTGAAGGCTCAGGCCCACCTGCGATACTGACGATTGCCGCCGGCTCAGCATGGGTAGGGAACATCCCGCTCCAACTCACCCGACCCAGGGCCTCGGGGTCGGATACTCCCGACCCCTCGATGGCAAAACTCCGCCTCGCCCGACCCACGGTCCCAGGGTCGGATGCGCCCGACCCCTCGCCGCAAGGTTCCGCCTCACCCGACCCACAGTCCCGGGGTCAGATGCGCTCGACCCCTCACCACAAGGTTCTGCCTCGCCCGACCCCGAGCGTAGGGGGTCGGACTCATCTGGGCCCACAAGACAAGAATCCACCTCGGGCGCAGACTGGCAGATGAGGGCGCGGATCTCGTGGGCCCCACACCGATCTTGCCATAAATGTGCCACGGCTCTGACGCGTAGAAAGGCGCCCGCGCCCCTCGACATGACCGTCACAAGTACCCGGGCGGGACACTGTAGCCGTGACCGCATAGGCTACAGTGGCCGCCGCTCCCCCTGATTCGTCAAGAAGCACTCATGGCCTGTGCTGGCCAACGCAGGAGGGAGTTCCGTCTGCTCTCTCGCCTCGCGTGTTTGGTGACAGGGACGCAACGTCCGTGTTCCACAGGCCACAAGCAGGACACAGGGGTCAGCTGCCTTCCCCGATGTGCACAGTTGCCATAACCGAACACCATCATCATGTTTGGCGGCAAGGGTCGCCGGGAGGATCGTCGACAGGATCCAAAGGCAGCCGCCCTCCTTCGGTGGACGCACTGACAGGGGCCGAAGGTTGGAGCAGGAGGAGTGACGGTGGATCTGAGAACGAAGGAGGCGTAGTGCGATTTCGATGGCGACGGGCGTGAGATTGGAGCCTAGGAGCGGTGGAGCAGACGGAGGATGCGATGGCGAGATTGGGGTGACCAAGAAGGAAGATGAAGGAGCACCGGAGTGAGCAGGGAAAGAACCCATCACTCGTGCGCATGCACCTTCAAGAGGAAGGCAGCGCGGTGCCTAAAATACTCAACCGCCACCGCCTGTCGGTGGAGGAACGGAAAAGGAGGGCACGTGGCCTACCTGTCCCGTCAATCCCAAAACATCAGCACGGTGATCTGGCTGGAACCCGTAGGTGTGAGAAATCGCAATAAACCGTGAGATAACCCTGCACCTTCGGTTTCTCGGAGCGTCCACTTAGGGTTCCCTGGCTAGGTTGCGCCATAAGCCTTAATGTGCCATAATACAATTCAGGCTTTTGAGGCCCAAAGCTCAGGGATAGTTGTTCGTATAAAATGTTATGGGTTTTTGAAAACTTTCAGAGATGAAAAACCATGCGAACTTTAAGAGTTCACAACATAGATGGCCAGGTTATTAGATAACCCATCCTCAATTTTATTTTCGTCATGATTCTTGAGATGGGGTCTCTTCTAGCTCATGAGGATTTCTTCAAAGGATGTGCCGCACAAAGCCAAGTTTTCTTGATTCATAAGAGCGAATCTGACATGCGTTCTGTACAGGCCTCCCTTGGGAACGCACTGCGCCTGGAGGCTAAATCTATGCCCAAGCTGGAGCTGGGCATAGGCATTGCACCAGATCAATGGTTCAAGGAATCCTCTCCCCGAAGGGATGTTAGGTGTAGTGAAGGTCCTTTTAAGAGCCTCAACTAGATTCTTCAAATCCACTTGAGTCTCGGGGGCTGCACCCAATGGGCGCATCTGGAGATGCACCCATTGAGAATATTGTAGGCAGTAAAATTCTTATCTTGTGACCCTTGGTTGGCTTCTTTGAACCTAGTCAGGGCTCGAGGCCTAGCAGGCTTACGTTCATCTCTAGAGAGATGAACAAGATATTGCTTAAAGGCTCGTTTTTTGACCCTTGGCAATCTTATTTTAAACTTCCCAAGGCTCGGGGGCTAAGTGTAGACACCTGACCTTCGGTGCGCGTGTGGGAAAGTCTTTAGAAAGGATTTGTTGTGACTTCAAATCAAGACCCTTGGCAAGCATATTCTAAACTTCCCAAGGCTCGGGGGCTAAGTGTATACACTTCACCTTCGACATGCGCGATAAAGAATACAAGGGGATGAGCTTTCCTCAACCTCTCAGCAACTGCGAGTTAGGCATGAACCACTCGATTGAAGATTGAGAACCACTTGGACTTGACAGAAACCACTCAGCAATGAAGAAAATCAATCAGATAATGGATCAGTCAAGGTTGTTGTTCGACCACGAAGCACTCGGGAGCTGCTGTGGGGGTTATAACCCCCGGGTACCACTCGGATGGGCCTAGTAGCCCTCCAAAGGGGGTATCATGGCCCATGCGAGGGGGACTCGGGATAGGCGTACGAATCAATATGAAGGATCAGCATCAAGAGATATAGTTACAGATAGGCATGTTTAAATATGTAAATAGATAACTTGTAGCAAAATGTAGTAGATTTCCTAGTAACCGACTAGGATTAGATCGAATCAGATTTGTAACCCTGGCCCCCCCAGACTATATAAGGGTAGGGACCCCTCCTAAAAAACTCAAGCCATATTCGATATGCTACACGTTGAGAATACAACCCCGAGCAGAGGACGTAGGGTATTACACCAAACTGGTGACCCGAACCTGGTAAAGTCTCTTGTGTCGTTGTGTTCATCCATCTAGGTAGGCACTAGCTAGGTTGGATCTACTAGACGGATCCGCAATTCCCGCGATTGGGGAGCTTCTAGCTAAGCGCTACCTAGGTTGGATCTACTAGACGGATCCGCAATTCTTGCAATTAAGTCTAAAGGCTGACTGGAGGTTTCAACCTCTTTGGTCGTAAACTTGGGATGATGCAAGGCACCTCCCCGATGAGAAGGTGGCCTCTTAGAGGGACTGGACAGTCAGCCACATGGTCGCCATTGGTAGAGGTGGTGTCGTGCCCTAGAAGGGGATTGCCGTCCCCATAGTGGCGAGGATCATGCAGCTCTTTGGTATCTTGACAGCGTCCATCAAGCTGACCACATGACACGGCGAACCCCTACCTAGTGAGCCAAATGTTAGGGGGAAATTTTGGTACTCCACCACAAGGCTATCCAAGGTGGTAGATTGTGTGGAGGGAATCACCATACCTAGAGCTAGATTGATGATCACAACAACCCAGAGGATTTTACTAGGTTTGGGCAACCGAATAGGTATAATACCCTATGTCCTGTTCTCGAGGTTTGTATTCTCAGCGTATAGTGTATTCAATATGGCTTGGGTTTTTTAAGGTGTCCCTGCCCACCTTTTATAGTCTGAGGAGGCAGGGTTATAGATCTGATTTGACCTAATCCTAGTCAGTAACACGGAAGTTTACTGTCTTTCGGTAGAAGTTATCTCTTTACATATTTGACACTATGTAAGGTGTCAACATAGGAGACGCGGGTTAAGAGTTAAAGGAGACACAAATTTTTCACATCTCTAAATTTTCGTCTCTGATGACATGTCATCAGAGATGTGGAAAATCCATGTATCCTTTGCGAAAGACAAAGGAGATGCGGGTTAACCACGTCTCCGAAGTCCTTGAAGCCACGTCTCCTATGTAAGTTATAGGAGACGCATGTTCAGAATCCACGTCTCCCTTTTTTGTGTCAAAGGAGACATGTGTTAAGAACCTGCGTCTCCCATTTTAGTAACAAAGGAGATGTTTGTTTGTAACCCGTATCTCCCATTTTAGTAACAAAGGAGGCGTATGTTTGTAACCCACGTCTTCCATTTTAGTAACAAAGGAGATGCGTGTTTGTAACCCACGTCTTCCATTTCAGTAACAAAGGAGTCGCAGCTGGTTTACACGCATCTCTGTTATTCTTTCTCATAGGAGACTTTTGTTTTTACAACGTGTCTCCTATGATACTGTTATGGGTAGAATACAGATGCGCCTGTAGCTTTAATTATCTCCATCCACCATTAAGAATCAGCACATATATTTCACAGGCACATATAGGCAAGTTCAACACATCACAAGCACATCAACACATATACTTCACAAGTTCACAAGATCTCATCATCATAGTCACTACAAGTTAAGGAAGACTACCACTTGTTCACAAGATAACAAGTTCATAGGATCATCATCCACATTGTTCATCATCTCACAACAAAATTATTGAACACCTAAGCAATTAAATATCAATCCCTGGGTTGGGGTAGTGAAATTCTCCTTTCGCCGGGATCATCTGGTTGACGATGAGCAAGGCAATTTTTTCACGAATGTGGACCAATGCATTGGTGTCGAGGGGGTTGTCATCACCTCAAATCCTGATGGGAATATATAAAAAGTCAAGACACATGCATGATTACCAAACAAACATACATTCCAATCCCCCACTGCAACTCGGCTGGCAAAGAAGCGGCATGCCAGGACAGCGCACATGACCTACACGCTATGTGAGCCATCCCGTGCAGATTGACACCAAAGATTTCGCTACAATGTAAAAGGTGACAACACTAGCTTCCCATTCATTCACAGAACCTGTGACTGACTGCCACTTCCCAGACAAATTAAACCACCATATTTTCATAGCACATGGTCATGGATTCGCCTTCTCCATTCACCATGGAACCTGTGTTGATATCAAAGAAACAAGCAGAGGTAGAGCCAAGCACACAGCAATGGGCACTTTCACCTCAGGACACATGTCCAAATCCACCATGGTGCGAGCTTGCTTCTGCTTGTTTGTTTCCACATACACCTACTCCTAGAAAAATGCTTACAAATCCTAGGCCTCACATGTGTGCAATAGGTCTATCTAATTAGTACATCAGCAAAGCACAGTCCATCCCATATGCACCCATGCACAACAGGAAATAACTACTTGTTAATTTTACTGAGACTAATCAACACTTCTCAGTACACGCACTAAAAAGAAAGTACCTCAGGATCATCCATAGCCAATAATCCCATTGCTTCCACCATGTGATAGGCAGCATGGAAGCCGTAGGAGTTTCTAGGAGTTTGCTGGTGGCACTGCAAAAAATATATAAAAGAAAAAAGTAGTGACAAGAAAGAAATGCAAGCTTCATTACTAGCTTTCACAGCCAGGTACCATACCAGGAACTTTGTGACATGTTCCAAGTTGCTACTGCCCAACTTCTTTGATGGTGCAGTAAGTAATAAACGCCCTACAACAAACCATGTAACATTGGTTAGGTCACTGTCAATAAACTCTGCAGAGTTTGTTGAGGAAAAATTTGGAGGTTAGGTAAGAACTTACTCATTAATCACATCTTTCAACTTGTTGAGATCACGCCCTCTGCCCGTAAGTGAATCAAAATAGAACACCTTGTTCCACTTTGGAATGACTACCAGTGAAATCCAGTGGCCACATGTGTTATGCGCAAACATGACCATTTTCTTCTTAGCATAGTGTTGGAAGGCCTTTGTAATATATTCTACCACATAAGATTTGTCAGAACTTATAGCAGACTTGGACATCAACTCCAGATCAGGGAAGCCCACAGGCATGGCTTTTGCCTTAGTTTCTTCAACCATGGACCTAAAGTTAAGAAAAGCAAAGTGTGAGGCAAACTACATCGTACTGATGAACTGAAGTAAAAGCACATTTAGATAGCTATATATCCTAAAGCAGCAACAAACTACATAGTACAAATTATTAGTGACAAGCAAATTAAAGTTTCAAGCAACTTATAGGGTGAAGCAGCAGAGAAGGGACACATCCAAACCATCTATCTTGAAGAGGTCATACAAGTCATTGAAACCCACAAAGAAACACTTGCTGTCCAATGATCTCAGAAGATGGGAACGCTTCTACCTAACCACTATCCCATTCTTCTTCCTTTTTGCACAACATTTTATGTAATGTTTATGGAGAGTAGTGATTGCAGGTACAACACTCTTGAGTTCAGCAGCTATTAGCATTGGCTGTCCAAATTTGAAATGTGGGTTTGCCTGAGTCCATGCTGGTGCCACACCTGCCACACCTTTTTTATTAGGCTGCCCCTGAGAGCTTTTGGTAGGTTGCTTCTTACTGGCAGCCTTCTGAGAGCTTGTTGCGGGCTGTTGTTTTGTGCACTCTCACAAGAAGCCTTCTAAAAGCTTTTGGTGGGCTAATTTTTTTTTTGCACTCTCACAAGGAGCCTCCTAAGAGCTTTTGGTGGGTTGCTGGTTCTGTGGACTATCACCAAGAACCTTCTTTAAGGTCTTTGCTTCACATGCAGCAGGTTTCCTCGAAGGAATAATGGGACAACTCTTGGGTCCACCAGATGCACTATGTTTGTTGTCCTTTGGCCTTGGGTGCGGTGGTGGGGATGGAAGTTGTGCCACAGTTTGTGAAGAAGCTTTTTCCTTTGGTCCGGACTTGACAGCAATGTAACACCTCTTCCACTGTATCCTCTACAAGACAGCTTCTCCAAGTTTTGTGATCTCGTCATTAGGATGGAGTTCCAGCACATGATTCTTATAGACACCAAGCACATACTCCACTTTGACCACTGCACAGTCATGAAGAATTGGGACTGTATGTAGCTTAGTTTGCTTTGGATAAACCTGACCCCATGCAGCCTCAATTTGTTGACCCCCTGATCTGATTAGTAGGGCACATGGTGTGGGCTCAGTCAATAGGTCTATACTATCAGGGTCTAGATTTGGATAGTCCTCTAACTCTATCTGCGCAAATAGTTCTTCATCATCCTCCTGACCTACAAGCTCAGAGGTGGATGCACAGCTGCTCCTCCATCTAGGTGCAGGGCTTGGGTTCCTAGAAACTGGCGTAAGCTGCAATCCTTGTGCTAGAAGCATGGACATGATATTGTAGGGATACGAGGTATGCTACACTAGCGCAATTCAAAATTCTACCGCGTATAACCAGGAAGTACTGCCGTATAAGGATCACGGGATTACCACTCGACGCACTACTGGTGCGGAAGATGTAGATATGCGTCGATGCAGTGAAGACGATCACGTAGTCGTACGTAGTCGATCAACGTAGTCGTACGTAGTCGATCACGTCCAGCAGCTCATCCATGTGCAACAAGATCGCCTCCGGTGCCGCGGCTCGTCGTCGGCTCGTCGTGGCTCGGCGGCGGCTCGTCGGCGGCTCGTCCAAGTGCTGCAGGCGCAACACCTCCAAGGTATCCACACGTGCAGGGAGGAAGCGTCGCAAGCCGGACTGCTAGATCCGCGAGTTGCAACAGGCGAGGGCGTGGGAGGCGCGGCAGGTGTGTTTCACCAAAAGGTGTGAACCCTAGGGTGCCCCCACCCCTCTATTTATAGAGGTTCCTGATGGGCCTCTGGATCCGAGGCCCATTAGTACTTCTAAACCTAATCCAACTCGGATCTGATCCGAATTGGGCTTCTAGCCCCTTAAGTGTGTGACCCTATGGGTTCGGATACGTATAGACATGGCCCGAGTACTCCTACTCGACCCAATAGTCGGTAGCGGCCTCTAGCAAGACGTGCCAACTCCTATACGCACACGAAGATCATATCAGACGAACCATCACAACATAATATACATGCTATTCCCTTTGCCTCACGATATTTGGTCTAGCTTCAAGCCGACCGCTCTTTCTCGATCCTGTGATTCGGAATCCCTTTGTAGGTTAACTCTTAACCGTACGTAGCATGGCCATGCATTTTCGGATCCGATCACTCGAGGGGCCCAGAGATATCACTCTCAATCAGAGAGGGGCAAATCCCATCTTGATTGACCATGTCTCATAGCATGCTTCTTGACAAACCTGAAAGCTACCTTTATAACTACCCTGTTACGGCGTAGCGTTTGATAGCCCCTAAGTAGGTCGATCCACATCTAGAATACATGCGACAATCTCAGGTCTAAGGACAAAGCGTATATGTTGTTTAAAGAGAGAACTACTTCTCGTGTTGGGTCAGTCCTAGCACATGTCTCCACATGTGTCCACATTATTAGTTCAACATCTCCATGTCCATGACTTGTGAAACATAGTCATCAACTAATACATGTGCTAGTCTAATATTCATGTGTGTCCTCACATGAACTCCGACTAGGGACAACTTTAGAATAACCATACAAGTAAAGAGTTTCACATACAATTCACATAATTGCAAATCAATTCAAGTAGCCTTCAATGGATATTCAATGAACACAATATACAAATCATGGATACAAATGGAATATCATCATCTCTATGATTGCCTCTAGGGCATACCTCCAACAGTCTCCCACTTGCACTAGAGTCAATCTAGAAGGTACCTAATACAGTCTCCCAACATTTATTTTTCCTTACATGAAATTTAGTATAGGAAAACAATTGATTATTTTTGAATTAAATAAAATGTTTCTTTGTGTGTTGCATTCATGCTGATGCATTCTAGTGTTTCATGAGTGCAAAAGTTTCAAAAATGCGTTTAGACGAAGACCAGGTTCTTCTAAGAGTTTTCTAAATTTTTATATTATTCTCATATTTCCTAGAGCTAAATCAATTTATTAGAAGGCTCTATGATCTTTTTCATGGGCTACAATCTATCTCAAGAATTTTTCCTTGAATTTTTGGGATTTTTGGAGTATTTTTCATGAATTAAATAAATTATTTGGAATTTCTAGATTTTTTCTTTCATGGGAAATATATTATTCAAAACAAAAGAGAACCAATCCTGTCTATCCAGGCCAAGCCCATGGGTTCAGCCCAATCTACACTTCGGTCGCCTTTCAACCCATCCGGCCCGCCAGGACCTATCAGGCGGCACTAGACCTTGGGTCGGCCACGGCCTTCGCCGTTACCTGCCTTGGTGTGCCGTGGCCGTCCTATGCCACTATAAAGCCGCCGCACGAGTCCCTCGTTGCCCTGCTGCTCGCGCCGCTTGTGCCTCGCCTTGCCTGCTTGCGCAGTGTCGAGTGTCGTCGATCGCTGGAGCCGAGCGTCGCCGTTGTCTTGGACGTGCTAGTCCACCCCACCTAGTGACCACCAGATGAAGGTGCTGCCACCAGGAGCTTTGCCTTGCCATGTCATGCCCGTTTCGCCGGTTTCCATCACGAACCGATCACCACAGCGGTGCCACGGCCTGGAGGTCGAGCCACCGCCATCCGTCATGCGCCATCACCAGTCATCACCGATTCGCCTCGTGCCGAGCATGCCGGAGCACACGAACACCACCCGGACCTTTGCATTGTCGAGCTAAAGCTCCATCACTGGTCCTCAATGCCTCCTCGTCATCGAAGTGCTGCTAATTGCTCGGAGCCGAGCCACCCACCATCCAACCTTTGTCACCGGCCGCCGGCAAATTTTGGCCATTTCCATGATCCTCCGCCGCTGGTGAGCCACTATACGAATTCCTCTTGACCTTCTATCCGTCTTTCCCGCTTCAGCAGAGCTCCTCATCGCTCACACCACTAGCGATTTGATCGCCCAGGACTACTGGCCACCATGGCCAAAAGCCCTCCTGAGCTTTTTGTGATGAAGCCCCTAAAGAAATCTTGGTCGAGATTTCCTGTGTCTTGGTTCTTTTGCAGACAAACCCCTAAAGACCTTAAAATCTCTAGACCCAAGTCCTAACCAAGAGTTTTTATAGATCTAGCCCTAACCTTTTTCCTTTTCACGAGCACTGTTTGCTCTATCTTACATATCTTGTCTGCTAGCCCTTGAGATCTATAGTTAATTCTGTTTATGTCCTTAGAACCTTGTTTTATTCATAGATTCCACGTTTTACCTCCATTTAACCTTGTTCTTGTTGCGTTAGATTCATATCAACTTAAATTACGCATTAGAAGCAATGTTGATCATTTTCTCTATTTTGTAATTTGTTCAAAGTATTAATATGATTAAGTACATATATACTTGCTTTTCTAGTTAAAATCTAATTAGAGTTCAACCCCACGCTTTCATAACTAATGTAAATTTGGTTAATGTTTATTTAAACAACTCTTCCAATTAAAAGCTAATTAGAGATAAACCTCGGCTTTTTTATAAATTAAACTTAATTTTATTAATGTTTATTTAATTTGTTTTATGAATAAAAGCTTCATAGGTTATCTCTTGATTTTTCTTTATTAAATATTAATTTGACTAATCCTATTTAACCAAATTTTCTAAATAAAGTCTAATTAGAGTTATACCTTGCTTTCATAATTAAGGGTTAATTTGACTAATGCCTATTAAGCTTGTTTCTAATAAAATCTAATTAGAGCTACACTTCCATTTTCCATAATAAATGTTCAATTGATTAATGTTTATTCAGTTTACTTTCAAAATAAAAGTTACATAGGTTATATCTCAAGTTTTCATAATTAAATGTTAATTTGGCTAAATACAAATAGAAATGTGTTTTTGAATTATAATTTGGTTAGTTCAACATGAATCATAAAGTTATGCGCTTAGATGTTCCCACATATGATATCTTTTCCCAATTAAATGTTTAAAGTGGTTTAAACTATACATGAATATTTGTAACTAAAATTTGACTAAGCTTTACTTCATGTTTTCAAAATATAACTATAATGTGAGTTAATTCTAACATAGGATATTTCTCTGAAATATCATCCACATTGATTTCGACATTTAAAATGTATGAAGCGCATAGTTTCTTTTCTTTTATGAACCCATACCTTTTAATAGTGTATCTTCTCAACCAAAGTTTTGTTCTAGTTAGTTATTGCTATGTTAATCTTCTAATCATAAGCTATAGTTTAGCAACGTTGTTTCGCCATGCTTCGTGTTTTTGAAAATAAACATGGTATGAATTTTGATTAATACTTATTTACTCATCTTTTCTAATTAAAAGCTAATTAGGTTTATACAATGATTTTATTTAAGCAATTGTTAATATGATTAACTTCAATGAGAATAAGTTTTTAATTATAACTTGTTTTAGTTCAATGCCACATATAAAGTTATTGATTAGATGTTATTACATATAGTTTATTTTCCAAAGTTGAATGTTTAAATGGCATAACTTGTACATGAATATTTATAAGTAAAAGTTTACTAGTTTTTACATCATCTTTTTAGATACAAATATAATTTGAATTAACTCTAACTTAGGATATTATCTAAAAGTATCCTTTACATATAATTTGTAATTAAAAATATATGTAGCATATAGCTCTTGTCTTTTCCTTTACAAAAAGTTTGTCCGATAGATGTATATTTCAATGGTACAATCGTTCTTAGTGTTTTATGTGCCTTCATGACCCTAGAATTGAGCCCTATCCTTTAGTTTGTCCTTTTTAAAGCTTTTCTTTGTTTGGTGTATTATTCTTAGTTGTACTTGTTTGTTTGCTTTGTATGGTTTTGCCAATGATTGCTTAGAGTAGAAGGATCGTTGTTTGCAAGATTTGAAGATTATGAGTTTCAAAAGAGCAAGAGCTGAAGAGCAGTAAGAGTAACTATTCTTTGGAGAAAGATAACTGTCCCTAACCAACCTTCTATCTATGCTTATTTTACAAAAATACCATGTATCATTTGGAACATGGAGAACTACCTAGGAAAATAGTGCAACCACAAGGACTACATGGCTCTGGTCTTGGCTAATTAATTAGATACTCTAGTTTGAAGCGGTCTTACTGAAAGGGCAAGAGGGGTGGCAACAAATGGGGTATAACCTGGCCCTCTGACTGATCTGCTCTATGGTAGCATCGTAGTGTTGAGAGAGGTTTATGCTCTGCCACTAATCCTGAAACCTTAGCGGGCTACTTCTTATAAGGGAATCTTTGTAAAGGCCTCATAGAATCCCTATGTAGTTACACCTCGGTAGTGTGATGAGTGCCTGGTTAGCACAGCATGGTTGGGTCTGAAGTTCTTTTGAACTTTTATGTGACTTATGATGAAAGTGTACAACCTCTGCAGAGTGTAAAACTGATATATTAGCCGTGTTTACGGTCAAGAGCAACACAGTGAAGGACTACGAGGTAGGCTACACTAGCGAAAAACAAAAATTTTCTACCACGTAAACCAGGAATACTGCTGTTTATGGATCATGGGATTACCGCTACACGCGCAAATGCAGAAGTCGATGAAGCACGTCAGGGTAGTGTAGTTGATCACACGTCGAGGCAATGTAGTCGAACACCTCTATGTCAAGCGTGCAGCTCCTCGTACAGCGGCTTGTCCGTGTGCTCCACGTCCAGCGTACCGCTCCTCATGCAGCAGCTCGTCCAAGTGCTGCAGATGCAACACCACCAAGGTGTCTATATGTGCGGGGAGGAAGCGTCACAAATTAGACTGCTAGATCTGCGAGTGCAACTAGGAGAGGGTGTGGAAGGTGCCGCGGCTGCTCCTCCAAAAAGAATTAACCCTAAGCTGCCCCCACCCCTCAATATTGTTGGAGGTATGCCCTAGAGGCAATCATAGAGATGATGATATTCCATTTGTATCCATGATTTATATTGTGTTCATTGAATATCCATTAAAGGCTACTTGAATTGATCTGTAATTATGTGAATTGTATGTGGAACTCTTTACTTGTATGGTTATTCTAAAGTTGTCCCTAGTCGGAGTTCATGTGAGGACACACATGAATATTAGACTAGCACATGTATTAGTTGATGACTATGTTTCACAAGTCATGGACATGGAGATGTCAAACTAATAATGTGGGCACATGTGGAGGCATGTGCTAGGACTGACCCAACACGAGAAGTAGTTCTCTCTATTCACAACATGTACGCTTTGTCCTTAGACCTGAGATTTTCGCATGTACTCAAGATATGGATCGACTTACATAGGGGCTATCAAACGCTACACCGTGACAGGGTAGTTAAAAAGGTAGCTTTCGAGTTTGTCAAGAAGCATGTTGTGAGACATGGTCAATCAAGATGGGATTTGCCCCTCTCTGATTGAGAGTGATATCTCTGGGCCCCTCGAGTGATCGGATCCAAAAGTGCATGGCTATGGTACGTACGATTAAGAGTTAATCTACAAAGGGATTCCGAATGACAGGATCGAGAAAGAGCAGTTGGCTTGAAGCTAGACCAAATATCGTGAGGCAAAGGGAATAGCATGTACATGATGTTGTGACGGTTCGTCTAATATGATCTTCGTGTGCGTATAGGAGTTGGCACATATTGCTAGAGGCCGCTACCGACTATTGGGCAGAGTAGGAGTACTCGGGCCATGTCTATACGTATTTGAACCCATAGGGTCACACACTTAAGGGGCTGGAAGCCCAATTCGGATATGATCTGAGTTAGATCAGGTTTAGAAGTACTAATGGGCCTCGGACCCAGAGGTCTGTCAGGAACCTCTATAAATAGAGGGGTGGGGCACCCTAGGGTTTCATCCCTTTGGTCGAAAGCCTCCCACGCCCTCGCCCTGTTGCAACTCACGGACCTAGCAGTCTGACTTGCGACACTTCCTTCCTGCACGTGTGGATACCTTGGAGGTGTTGCACCTGCAGCACTTGGATGAGCCGTTGACGAGCCACCAACGAGCCATGATGAGCCCACGATGAACCGCGACACGAGGATGATCTTGCTGCACGTGGACGAGCTGCTGAGGAGCTGCTTGACATCAACGTGATCGACTACGTGTTCGACTACGCTGATCGACTTCGCTGCCCCGACGCGATTCTACATCTTCCGCACTAGTGCGTCGAGTGGTAATCCCGTGATCCATATACGGCAGTTTTCCTAGTTTACGTGGTAGAAAAATTTTGTTTTGCGCTAGCGTAGCCTACCTCATAGCCCAACTGTGGTATCAGAGCTGTAGCTATTTTGTTATGGATTCGGGATGTGTGCATATGGCGATATGCGAGTTTTCAGATTGATCTATGGCTTGTTTTCGTGTTCTTGCTGCAAAGGTCGTGTAACGACATACTCCTACCGGTCGGATTTGCTCCATCGGAGTCAAGTGATACACGTAATGCCAGTTGTAGTGAGCAAAGATCAATGTGATTGGTCGAATCGAAATCTAGGTTCATACGCTAGGCACATGAGATGTGCAATAGTAGATTGGATCTACTACTGGGTCGGAATCTTGCTGTATGCGTGTGCTTCGGTAAAACAGCCGTAACTTTTCGGTACGATCTTGGATCGAGGTGAATTTTATATGAAAATTGATCTACAAAAAAAGTTACACATGAAATTTAATGGCTTTGCCAATTTCAGCGAAATTAGATTTCCCAAATTCGGCTTGGAAGATGGAGTTACGGGCCTCTGAAGTTTGGAAACATTAGAACGCCTAACTCAGTTTTGTAGAATATTATGATTTTGTGATCGGTATAGCCCCTTGTGTATGTGTGTAACTCATTCGTGACCTGCGTGTTGCACGTACGGCAACACGGCTGGAGCCATATGTGTTGTCACTTTAATGTATTTAATGGTCTGCGTAACAAACTGTGATGATCCAAGCAACTATGTAATCTTCATTACTAGCTATTAGGTGAAATAGCATGTTTTAGTTCTTGGAGGACTCATCACCAGGAGGATGGCGCACATGGAACATGGAGATGGAGATCACCATGGTGAACAAGTTCTGTGGAGATGGAGATCACCATAAGAAAACGGGCCATACTGAATCACAACTGTGTGCATGTTATTCTTTATGTTTTACTTCCTGCATGATGTGATGTTAGAAGTAGAACGATCCCTCACAAAGTTTTAAGTTAATATGCCCTCCCAACTAAAACTTGCACCGTTCCATGTCTTGTGCAATTGGTGGTGGGTCTATCAAATTAGGGTGCCACTAGTTTTCCTTGACTAGACGGATTTGTGTCGGACACTTACACGCATAAGGGTTGGTTTGCTTAACAAGGTTATCTTAACGGTTAAGTACCTTGGGGCATAAAGGTTGCGTGCCGAGACATGGAGATGTCACCCAACAACAGGAGTCATATGCGATATGATTAGCAAGAAGTTGCTTACTGATCTACCTTGTTTGCTAGCGGTGATGCTAAAGCTCACTAGTAGACTTGTTAGTTGTGGATCCTGAATCACTAAGTATCAATAGAGGGATACTAATTTTAGTGGGAGTAGATTCTGTTAAATAGTTTAATGTGATTTGCTCTATCATGGATACATTTGTCTTAGTGTATTTTGTATTATTTTGTTGTAGATTAAATGGCACCTAGCAGCACCACACCATTTGCTTTGCGTTCGGTCCTTGAGAAGGACAAGTTGAATAGAACAAACTACTTGGATTGGATCCATAACCTGAGAATTGTTCTTAGGGCTAAGAAAAAAGGAAGATGTTCTAGACAACCCATTACCAAAAGAACCTGCTGATGATGCACCTGCTGCTGTTAAGAATGCTTACAAGAAAGCATGTGATGCTAATCTCGAAGTAAGCTGCCTTATGCTTGCTTGCATGGAACCCGAGCTGCAGATGCAGTTCGAAATAAACCATCAGGCGCACGATATGATCATGGCGCTTAGAGACATGTTCCAAACACAAGCCAGGATTGAAAGGTTCAATGTGTCTAAGGCCTTTGTGGAGAGCAGGCTAGCAGAAGGCGCAGTAGTAGGACCAGACGTGATCAAGATGGTTGGTTACACTCAACGGTTGGAGAAGCTAGGCTTCCCACAGGGCCAAGAGTTGGCCATTGATTTCATTCTTTCGTCTCTTCCATCTAGCTATGGGAACTTCATCTCGAACTACCATATGAATGGGACGGAGAAGGGTCTAAATGAACTGTGTGGCATGCTTAAAACAGCAGAGGCTGACATCAAGAAAAGCGCTAGTAGCAGCGATGTGATGGCTATACAGAACAAGCCTAGCTTTAAGAAGAAGGGCAAGGCTGGAATGTCCAACCCAAACCCAGCGCCCAAGGTTAAAGCCAGACCTGGACCTGCTCTAGACAAAGAGTGCTTTTATTGTCATGAACTTGGTCACTGGAAGAGAAATTGCAAGCAGTACCTAGCTTCGTTGAAGAATGGCGGAAGTAAGAGTACTTCCACCACAGGTACGCTTGTTATTAATGTTATAGACAACTTATTTCTCGCTGATACAATTATTAATTCTTGGGTATTTGATACCGGATCGATTGCTCATATTTGCAATTCGATGCAGGGAATGATAAGAAGTAGAAGTGTGGAAAGAGGAGAAGTTGATTTCCGCGTGGGCAATAATGAAGAGTTGCTGCGTTGACCGTCAGGACGATGCAACTCCACCTCTCATCAGGATTTATTATGGAGTTGAATAATTGTTATTGTTCCTAGTTTAAGTCAAAATATTTTGTCTCCTTCATGCTTGATGAAGGATGGTTATTCATTTGCGAGTGAAAACAATAGTTGTGTGATCTCTAAGAATGATATGTTTATGGCTTTTGCACCCATTGTGAATGGATTGTTTGTTTTAAATCTTGATGATTCACCTGTGTGTAACATAAGTGCTAAAAGGCCTCGGCCTAATGATTTGAGTCCTACCTACTTGTGGTATTGTCGTTTGGGTCATATAAGTGAAAAACGCATGAAGAAGCTCCATTCTGATGGACTTCTAACTTTGTTTGATTTTGAATCATACGAGACATGTGAGGCTTGCTTGCTAGGCAAGATGACCAAGACGCCTTTCACAGGTTTTCCTGAGAGAGTAGTAGACTTGTTGGAACTCGTACATAGCGATGTATGCGGACCAATGAGTACGACAGCTAGAGAAGGATTCCAATACTTCATAACTTTCACTGATGATTTTAGTAGATATGGCTATGTCTACTTGCTGAGGCACAAGTCTGAAACCTTTGAAAAGTTCAAGGAATTTCAGAATGAAGTTGAAAATCAGTGTGGCAAGAAAATTAAGGCCTTACGATCTGATCGCGGAGGTGAGTATTATAGCCACGAGTTTAGCAATCATCTAAAGAGTTGCAGAATTGTTCCACAACTTATGCCGCCTGGAACACCTCAGATAAACGGTGTATCCGAGCGACATAATCGAACTCTGTTGGACATGGTTCGATCAATGATGAGCCAGTCGGACCTACCGTTATCATTTTGGGGATACGCTCTAGAAACAGCAGCTTTCACACTAAATAGGGTACCGTCTAAATCCGTAGTTAAGATACCATATGAGATGTGGACTGGAAAGACTCCCAGTTTGTCTTTTCTAAAGATTTAGGGATGTGAAGTGTTTGTCAAGCGACTTCAGTCGGACAAGATCACACCCAAGTCGGATAAGTGCATTTTCATGGGATATCCAAAGGAAACTTTAGGATATTATTTCTACAATCAGTCAGAGGGCAAAGTGTTTGTCGCTCGGAACGGGGTTTTCCTAGAGAAAGAGTTTCTCAAAGGAGAAAAGAGTGGAAAGATAGTGCATCTTGAAGAAGTTCAAGATGAGCCGATCGGGCAAGAATCAATGAGTGATGCTAACGTAGCAGAACAAGTTGAGATACCCATGGCACCGCCACAACCACGAAGGTCGGCAAGGGTCCACGAAATGCGGGAAATATTATTGTTGGACAATGATGAGCCTGCAACATATGCAGAAGCAATGATGGACCCAGACTCCAAAAAATGGCAGAGTGCCATGCAATCCGAAATAGAATCCATGGGAGACAATCAAGTTTGGAACTTGGTTGACCCACCTGATGGTGTTAAAGCCATAGAGTGCAAGTGGATCTATAAGAAGAAAAAGGACATGGATGGAAATGTTCACATCTATAAAGCACGACTTGTCGCAAAAGGTTTTTGACAAGTTTAAGGAGTTGACTATGATGAGACCTTCTCGCCCGTAGTGATGCTTAAGTCCATTCGGATTATTCTAGCTATAGCTGTATATTTCAATTATGAGAGTTGGCACGTCTTGCTAGAGGCTGCTACCGACTATTGGGCAGAGTAGGAGTACTCGGGCCATGTCTATACGTATTCGAACCCATAGGGTCACACACTTAAGGGGCTGGAAGCCCAATTCGGATATGATCCGAGTTGGATCAGGTTTAGAAGTACTAATGGGCCTCGAACTCAGAGGCCCATCAGGGACCCTTATATTTATTTGTTGGGCTATGAGGTAGGCTACGCTAGCGCAAAACAAAAGTATTCTACCACGTAAACCAGGAAAACTGTCGTATATGGATCACAGGATTACCACTCGACGGCTGGTGCGGAAGATGTAGAATCGCGTCGGGGTAGCGAAGTCGATCAGCGTAGTCGAACACGTTGACATCGAGCAGCTGCTCAGCAGCTCGTCCATGTGCAGCAAGATCGTCCTCGTGTCGCGGTTCGTCGTGGGCTCGTCGTGGCTCGTCGACGGCTCGTCGGCAGCTCGTCGTGGCTCATCGGCGGCTCGTCCAAGTGCTGCAGGTGCAACACCTCCAAGGTATCCACACATGCAGGGAGGAAGCATCGCAAGCCAGACTGCTAGGTCCGCGAGTTGCAACAGGACGAGGGCGTGGGAGGCATTCGGCCATTAGTACTCCTAAACTTGGTCCATATCTGATCATATGCTCATCGGGCTTGTAGCCCTTAAGTGTGCGACCCTATGGGTTCATATATGTATAGACATGATGCGAGTAATCCTACTCAGCCAATAGTTGGTAGCAGCCTCTAGCAAGACATGCCAGCTCCTATACGCACACGAAGATCATATCAGATGAACCATCACAACATGACGTACATGCTATTCCCTTTACCTCATTATATTTAGTTTAGCTCCAAGCTGACCTCTGTTTCTCGATCCTATGATTCCAAATCCCTCCCTAAGTTAACTCTTAACCTTACGCAGCACGGCCATGTATTTCCGGATTTGATAACTCGAGGGGCACAGAGATATCTCTCTCAAGTAGAGAGGCGCAAATTCCATCTTGACTAACCATGCCTCACAGTATGCTTCCAGACAAACCCAACAACTAACTTTATAATTACCCAGTTACGGAGTAGCGTTTGACAGCCCCTAAGTAAGTCGATCCACATCTTGGGTGGATGCGACAATCTCATGTCTAAGGTCAAAGTGTACACGGTGTGTAAAAGAGAGAACTATGTAACTACGTCTCGTGTTGGGTCAGTCCTAGCACATATCTCTACACATGCCCACATTATTAGTTTGACATCTCCATGTCCATGACTTTTGAAACATAGTTATCAACTAATATATGTGCTAGTCTAATATTCATGTGTGTCCTCACATGAACTCTGACTAGGGACAACTTTAGAATAACCATACAAGTAAAATACTTTCACATACGATTTACATAATTGCCTATCAATTCAAGTAGCCTTTAATGGATATTCAAGAAACACAATATAAATCATGGATACAATGAAATATCATCATCTCTATGATTGCCACTAGGGCATATCTCTAGCAGTCTCCCACTTGCACTAGAGTCAATCTAGAAGATATCTAATACCCATAGCTCTTGTGGGCACATCATGCTTAGATTGCGGGAGAGGTTTTGTCAAAGGATCAGAAATATTCAAATCTATGTGTATTTTGCATATCTTGATCTCACCCCAGTTAACAATGTCTCAAATGAGATGAAATTGCCGCATTAAGTGTTTGTTCTTCTGGTGATTCCTTAGCTCCTTTACTTGCGCAATAGCCCCATTGTTATCACACTAGAGATTGAATGGGCTGGATGCATTTGGGAACACACCAAGCTCAATAACGAAATTCCTTACCCAAACACCCTCCTTGGCAGCTTCTGAAGCCACGATGTACTCGGCTTCTGTCGTAGAATCAGCCACTGTCTACTGCTTGGAACTCTTCCAGCTAACACCACCACCATTTATCGTAAACACAAATCTTGATTGTGACTTTGAATCGTCTTTGTCTGATTGGAAACTAGCATTGGTGTAACCTCTTACAACGAGCTCCTCCTCACCTCCATAGACGAGGAACACATCTTTAGTTCTTCTGAAGTACTTAAGAATGTTTTGCACCACCGTCCAATGACTCTCACCTGGATCAGACTGATGTCTGCTTGTCATACTTAGCGCATATGAAATATCTGGGTGAGTACTTATCATTGCATATATGATAGATCCGGTAGTCGAAGCATATGACACTCTACTCATGCGATCCCGCTCATCAGTTGTCGAAGGACACTAAGTCTTGCTAAGGTGTATGCCATGTGATATAGGCAACAACCCTTTCTTCGCCTCTTCCATGTTGAACCGTTTCAACACTTTGTCAATGTAAGTATCTTGGCTTAATCCTATAAGCCTTCTGGATCTATCTCTATAGATTTTGATGCCCAGAATATATGTTGCTTCCCCTAAGTCCTTCATCGAAAAACTATTTTTCAGTGAGGTCTTGACAGACTCAAGCATAAGAATGTTATTTCCAATCAGTAATATGTCATCCACATATAAGATTAGAAATACTACAGACCTCCCACTAACCTTCTTGTAAACACAAGCCTCTTCTTCGTTCTTAATGAAGCCTAACCCTTTGACCACTTCATCAAAATGAATGTTCCAACTCCTGGATGCTTGCTTCAACCCATAAATGGATTTCTGAATTTTGCATACCTTTCCATCACAGCATGGTTGGGTCTAAAGTTCTTTTGAACTTTTATGTGACTTATGGTGAAAGTGTACAACCTCTGCAGAGTGTAAAACTGATATATTAGCCGTGTTCATGGTCAAGAGCAACCTGGTGACAGACTACGAGGTAGGCTACACTAGTGAAAATCAAAAATTTTCTACCACGTAAACCAAGAATACTGTTGTTTATGGATCACAGGATTACCACTAGATGCGCAAATGCGGAAGTCGATGAAGCGAGTTGGGGCACTGTAGTCAATCACACGTCAGGGTAGTGTAGTCGAACACCTCTACGTCAAGTCTGCAGCTCCTCATGTAGCGGCTCGTCCGAGTGCTCCACATCAGGCGTACGGCTCCTCATGCAGCAGCTCGTCCTAGTGCTGCAGATGCAACACCTTCAAGGTATCCACACGTGTGGGGAGCAAGAGTCGCAAATCGGACTGCTAGATCCGCGAGTCTAACTAGGCAAGGGCGTGGGAGGTGCGGCGGCTACTCGACCAAAAAGATTTAACCCTAAGCTGCCCCCACCCCTCAATATATATAGGGGTCTCTGATGGGCCTCTGGGTCCGAGGCCCATTAGTACTCCTAAACTTGGTCCAATTTGGATCATATCCTCATGGCGCTTCCAGCCCCTTAAGTGTGCGACCCTACAGGTTCATATATGTATAGACATGACGCGAGTAATCCTACTCAGCCCATACATGGTAGCGGCCTCTAGCAAGACATGCCAACTCCTGTACGCACACGAAGATCATATTAGACGAACCATCACAACATCACGTACATGCTATTCCCTTTGCCTCATGGTATTTGGTCTAGCTCCAGACCGACCTCGGTTTCTCGATCCTGTGATTTGAAATCCCTTCCTAGCTTAACTCTTAACCTTACGCAGCATGGCCATCCATTTCCGAATCCGATCACTCAAGGGGCGCAGAGATATCTCTCTCAAGTAGAGAGGGGAAAATTCCATCTTGACTAACCATGCCTCACAGTATGCTTCTTGACAAACCCGACAGTTGTCTTTCTAACTACCCAGTTATGGAGTAGCGTTTGACAGCCCCTAAGTAAGTCGATCCATATCTTGAGTGCATGCGACAATCTCAGGTCTAAGGACAAAGCGTACACGGTGTGTAAAAGAGAGAACTATGTAACTACGTCTCGTGTTGGGTCAGTCCTAGCACATATCTCTACATGTGCCAACATTTTTAGTTTGACAATCTCCATGTCCGTGACGTGTGAAACATAGTCATCAACTAATACATGTACTAGTCTAATATTCATGTGTGTCCTCACATGAACTCTGACTAGGGATAACTTTAGAATAACCATACAAGTAAAAGAGTTTCACATACAATTCACATAATTGTCTGTCAATTGAAGTAGCCTTTATTGGATATTTAAAGAACACAATATAAATCATGCATACAATGGAATATCACCATCTCTATGATTGCCACTAGGGCATATCTCTAATAGTCTCCCACTTGCAGTAGAGTCAATCTAGAAGATATCTAATACCCATAGCTCTTGTGTGCGCATCATGCTTAGATTGCGGGAGAGGTTTTGTCAAAGGATCAGAAATATTCAAATCTATGTGTATTTTGCATATCTTGGTCTCACCCCAGTTAACGAACTCTCGAATGAGATGAAATTGCCGCATTACGTGTTTGTTCCTCTGGTGATTCCCTGGCTCCTTTGCTTGTGCAATAGCCCCATTGTTATCATAGTAGAGATTCAATGGGCTGGACGCATTCGGGAACACACTAAGCTCAATAAGGAAATCCCATATCCAAACACCCTCCTTGATAGATTCTGAAGCTGCGATGTACTTGGCTTCTATCGTAGAATCAGCCACCGTCTTCTGCTTGGAACTCTTCCAGCTAACACCACCACCGTTTATCGTAAAAACAAATCCTGATTGTGACTTTGAATCATCTTTGTCTGATTGGAAACTAGCATCGGTGTAACCTTTTACAACAAGCTCCTCCTCACCTCCATAGATGAGGAACACATCTTTAGTTGTCCTGAATTACGTAAGAATGTTTTTCACTGCCATCTAGTGACTCTCACTTGGATCAGACTGGTGTCTGCTTGTCATACTTAGTGCATATGAAACATCTGGGTGAGTAATTATCATTGCATACATAATAGATCCAATAGCCGAAGCATATGGCACTATACTCATGCGATCCCGCTCATCAGTTGTCGAAGAACACTGAGTCTTTCTAAGGTGTATGCCATGTGAAATAGGCAACAACCCTTTCTTCGCCTCTTCCATGTTGAACCATTTCAACACTTTGTCAATGTAAGTATCTTGGCTTAATCCTATAAGCCTTATGGATCTATCTCTATAGATTTTGATGCCCAAAATATATGTTGCTTCCCCTAAGTGCTTCGTCGAAAAATTATTTTTCAGTGAGGTCCTGATAGACTCAAGCATAGGAATGTTGTTTCCAATCAATAATATGTCATCCATATATAAGATTAGAAAAACTACAGAGCTCCCACTAACCTTCTTGTAAACACAAGCCTCTTCTTCGTTCTTAATGAAGCCTAACCCTTTGACCACTCCATCAAAACGAATGTTCCAACTCCTGGATGCTTGCTTCAACCCATAAATGGATTTCTGAAGTTTGCATACCTTTCAAGCATTTTTTGGATCGACGAAACCCTTGGCTGTACCATACACACGTCCTCAGTTAGATTTCCATCCAAGAAAGCTGTCTTGACATCCATCTGCCATATCTCATAATTGAGATATGCAGCTATAGCTAGAATAATCCGAATAGATTTAAGCATCACTACGACCGCTTTTCACTTATATGACTCAAACGACAATGCCACATGTAGGTAGGAGTCAAATCATTTGGCCGAGGGCTTTGAGCACTTATATTATAGATAGGTGAATCATCAAGACTTAAAACAAACAATCCATTCACAGTGGGTGCAAAAGCCATAAACATATTATTCTTAGAGATCACACAACCATTGTTTTCACTAAAAAATGAATAACCATGCTTCATCAAGCATGAAGGAGACATAATGTTTCGACTTAAAGGAACGAAATAAAAATTATTGAACTCCATAATAATCCTGACGGGGGGTGGAGTTACATCATCCCGACGGTCAACGCAGCAACTCTTGCATTATTGCCCACACGGAAATCAACTTGTCCTCTTTCCATGCTTCTACTTCTTATTAGTCCCTGCATCGAATTGGAAATATGAGCAACTGATCTGCTATCAAATACCCAAGAACTAATAATTGTATTAGCGAGAAATGTGTTGTCTATAACATTAATAACAAGCACACCTAAGGTGTACTCTTACTTCCGCCATTCTTCAATGAAGCTAGATACTGCTTGCAGTTTATCTTCCAGTGATCAAGTTCGTGACAATAAAAGCACTATTTGTCTAGAGCAGGTCCAGCTTTAACTTTGGGCGTTGGGTTTGTCTTAGAGATCACAGCCTTGCCCTTCTTATTCCAAGAATTGCCCTTCTTAAAGCTAGGCTTGTTCTGTATTGCCATCACATGGCTGCTGGTAGTACTTTTTTTAATGTCACTCTTTGTTGTTTTAAGCATGCCACACAGTTCATTCAGACCCTTCTCCATCCCATGCATATGGTAGTTCGAGATGAAGTTCCCATAGCTAGATCGAAGAGACAAAAGAATGAAATCAGTGGCCAACTCTTGGCCCAGTGGGAAGCCTAGCTTCTCCAGCCGTTGAGTGTAACCAACCATCTTGATTACGTGTGGTCCTACTGCTGCACCTTCTACTAGCTTGCTCTCAACAAAAGCCTTAGATACATTGAACCTTTCAGTCCTAGCCTATGTCTGGAACATGTCTCTAAGCGCCATGATCATATTGTACGCCTCATGATTTGTTTCAAACTGCATCTGTAGTTCGGGTTTCATGCAAGCAAGCATAAGGCAGCTTACTTCGAGATTAGCATCACATGCTTTCTTGTAAGCATTCTTAACGGCAGCAGGGGCATCATCGGCAGGTTCTTTTGGTAATAGGGTGTCCAGAACAATTCTCAGGTTACAGATCCAATCCGTATAGTTTGTCCCATTCAATTTGTCCTTCTCAAGGACTGAACGCAAAGCAAATGATGTGGTGTTGCTAGGTGCCATTTATCTACAACAAAATAGTAATGCAAAATAGTAAGACAAAAGTATCCATGATAGAGCAAATCACATTAAACTTTTAATAGAATCTACTCCCACTAAAATCAATATTCCTCTATTGATACTTAGTGATCGAAGATCCACAACTAACAAATCTACAAGTGAGCTTTAGCATCACCGCTAGCAGACAAGGTAGATCGGTACGTAACTATTTTCTAATCATATCATATATGACTCCTGTTGTTGGGTGACATCTCAATGTCTTAGCGCCCAACCTTCATGCCCCAAGATCCTTAACCGTTAAGATAACCTTGTTAAGCAAACCAACCCTTTTGCGTGTGAGTACCCGATACAAACCCGTCTAGTCAAGGAAAACTAGTGGTACTCTAATTTCATAGACTGACCACCAATTGTACAAGATACGGGATAGTGCAAGTTTTAGTTGGGAGGGCATACTAATAAAAAATTAGCGAGGGATCGTTCTACTTCTAACATCACAACATGTAGAAGTAAAACAAAAAGAATAGCATTCACATAGTTGTGACACGGTATGGCCCAATTTCTAGTGGTGATATCCATCTCCATAGAACCTATTCACCATGATGATCTCCATCTCCATGATCCATGTGCGCCATCCTCCTAGTGATGAGTCCTCCAAGAACTAGTACATGCTATTACATCTAATCAACTAGTAAAAAGATTACATAGTTGCTTGGATCATCAAAGATTTGGCACGCAGGCCATTAATTACATTAATTTGACAATACATATGGCTCCAGCCATATTGCCATACGCATGACACGCAGGTCACGAATCAGTTACACACATGCATCACATATACAGGGGCCATACTGATCACAAAATCCTACAAAACAGAGTTAGGCGTTCTAACGTCCAAATTTAAAAGGCCCGAAACTCCATCTTCCAAGCCAAATTTGGAACATCTAATTTCAGCAAAAATAGCAAAGCAATTTAATTTCATGTGTAACTTCTTCTATAGATCAATTTTGATATAAAATTCGCCTCGATCCAAGATCGTACCGAAAAGTTATGGCTGTTTTACCGAAAAGCGTGGCCATGGTAAATGATCGGATCCGGTAGTAGATCCCATCGACTACTGCGCATCATATGCGATAGGTGTACGAATCTATGTTTCGATTCGACCAATCACATTGATCTTTGCTCGCTGCAACTGACATTATGTGTATCACTTAACTGTGATGGTAGAATCCCGACCGGTAGGAGTATGTCATTACACGACCATTACAGCAAGAACATGAAACTAGATCATAGATCAATCTGAAAAACCGCATATCTCCATATGCATACTTCCCGAATCCATAACTTAATAGCAACAGCTCTGATACCACTAAAGGACTATGAGGTAGGCTACTAGCAAAAACAAAAATTTTCTACCGTGTAAACCAGGAATACTACTGTTTATGGAACACGGGATTACCACTAGATGCATAGATGTGGAAGTCGATGAAGCGCGTTGGGGCAGTGTAGTCGATCACACGTCGGGGCAGTGTAGTCGAACACCTTTACGTCAAGCGTGCAGCTCCTCATGCAGTGGCTCGTTCAAGTGCTCCATCTCAGGCGTATGGCTCCTCGTGCAGTAGCTCATCCTAGTGCTGCAGATGCAACACCTCCAAGGTATCCATACGTGCGGGAAAGAAGCGTTTTAAACCAGACTGCTAGATCCGCGAGTGCAACTTGGCAAGGCCGTGGGAGGTGCGGTGGCTGCTCGACCAAAAAGAATTAAACCTAAGCTGCCCCCACCCCTCAATATATATAGGGGTCCCTAACGGGCCTCTGGGTTCAAGGCCCATTAGTACTGCTAAACCCGGTCCAATTCGGATCATATCCTCATTGGGCTTCTAGCCCCTTAAGTGTGCGACCCTATAGGTTCATATATGTATAGACATGACGCGAGTATTCCTACTCGACCAATAGTTGGTAGTGGCCTCTAGCAACACATGCCAACTCCTATACGCACATGAAGATCATATCAGACGAACCATCACAACATCACATACATGCTATTCCCTTTGCCTCATGATATTTGGTCTAGCTCCAAGCCGACCTCTCTTTCTCGATCCTGTGATTCGAAATCCCTTCCTAGGTTAACTCTTAACCTTACGCAGCATGGCCATGCATTTCCAGATCCGATCACTCGAGGGGCCCAAAGTTATTTTTTTCAAGTAGAGAGGGGAAAATTCCATCTTGACTAACCATGCCTCACAGTATGCTTCGTGACAAACCCGAAAGCTACCTTTATAACTACCCAGTTTTGGAGTAGCGTTTGACTACCCCTAAGTAAGTCGATCCACATGTTGAGTGGATGCGACAATCTCAGGTCTAAGGACAAAGCGTACACGTTGTGTAAAAGAGAGAACTATGTAACTACGTCTCGTGTTGGGTCAGTCCTAGCACATATCTCTACACATGGCCACATTATTAGTTTGACATCTCCATGTCCATGACTTGTGAAATGTAGTTATCAACTAATACGTGTGCTAGTCTAATATTCATATGTGTCCTCACATGAACTCCGACTAGGGACAACTTTAGAATAACCATACGAGTAAAAGAGTTTCACATACAATTCACATAATTGCCTATTAATTCAAGTAGCCTTTAATGGATATTTAATGAACACAATATAAATCATGGATATAATGGAATATCATCATCTCTATGATTGCCAGTAGGGTATATCTCCAACACCTAGACCCTCACATGATTAATAAACTTGAAGATGGACCTAAATCGTTATTCTTGTTATTTCTTATGACCCTACTGAGTACTAACCATAAGTGTACTCACCCTTACTGCTGCTTAGAAGAGGAAGTTGTGTGGAGTTTTCTGAATATGATGCTGAGTTCTAGGCATATGCAGCCCCAGTCGATTGCCTGCGAAGTTTGGAGCCTCCATTTCCTAGATTAAGTTGTATATCTCTAATCCAAAAGGTCGCGATTCAAGATAAATTCATGAGGAAGTATATCTCTGATAGACTCATAAGTCATTATTTATATTTTTTATGTGATACTATTACTGTTATTCACTGATGATGTTACTATATGTATGAAACTAGATCCTGACATACATATTGGTAGCACATAGTTTTGTTTTAAAACCGGGTGTGACAGTTGGTCCTTTTCCTCTTCCTGTACATACCCGTGTACTGAGGCCATGCATACTTCCAGCCCTTGTAGCTAGACACACCACGCACATGACCTAGTTGTTCAGGGCCCAAGCACTAACTTAGCGCATCATTCTCCCTAAACCAATCTCAGATTCCTTAAGATTCTGCATGTGCATTCTTTTCTTTGATGTCTTCAGCCAATTTAAGTGTTAAATCTTTGTTCCACTTGATCTCCGCAACACCTTCATTCACTTCTAGCCTACTCCTTCCTTGTAGCCAATTCCTGGGCCGCCCTTCATGGAAGTCATCCCATGGGTTGTGGATCCCTAGAGCAGTTAATTGGTTGTCCTCTTCCACCCATTGTGCTTGTTTCCTAGCATAACCAGCTGTACCCATGTTGTGCTCATGTGTGTTCCATCTTTGAAGTGTCGTGAATCTACCACTATCTGCTATGGCCTCTTCAGTTTCCTGCATCTGGACAAACTCTGCCTAGTCTTCCGGCTTGATATATGGGTGCTGCACAAATGGCTCACATCATTTTTTGATATAATTTTGCCTAAGATTACTTTTGAATGTTCTCCATGCCTTGGCTGTTATCTTCATGACATTCTTAAACACCACCTACTTCATCTTTGGCTGGAGTTCCAAGTGAGGCTGCACATATTTATCAAACAAGTTCCACTTCTCCCTACGGCTGCAAGCATTGAAACCTGGCATAATGAAAGAAAACCTTTGTCAAGCAATGAGACCAGAAAGAGCCCTCAACCTGCACTTTTGCTTCAAAGGTTTTGGCATTCCCCCTGACTCAATTTCAGTGACTATCATCGTGTCCTTTGGCCACTTTGTGGCTGTCCTTCATTTTCTGACTCGGTGGACAGTCTTGCTACAGCTATTCCTCACCATTGGTGTCATAATCACCTTCATCAGCTTCGGAATCCACTTTGCAGTCATGGTCATCGCCAGATAGTGAATATTCATCAGATGACACCTATGAATTAACAATCAAGGGATTATGAGAGTGTTGCATAAAAATCTAGACAATACAAGAGCATAATGGGTACAATCATGGTTGCATATGAGTCAGATGACACTAGACTTTTTTTCAAATTTACACACCAATTTACTTTGAAAATATAGTTGCATATGAGTATAACTCTGTAGCTTATGCTATCAAAATAGCTAAAATTGAAACCTCCAACAAAACATGGACAACACAACTTTACTGCTCAACAGGAGACAAGCACATTTTTCGTTAAACATGTAGAACAGCTAAAAGCATGTGTCTAATCAACAACCACAAAACTATATAAGACCATACTGCTAATTAAGAAAAACAAAGTGACCATTACAATAACTAGTTTGGTCCACTAACATCTCATTGGTTCTATGGTAAACCATAATGAAAATGCAAAATTCAGAAACCAAAAATATGTTCAGGCTAGGCAATCTTACGATTTTAATGAGGCAGAGGTTGGTAGGCTGGGATGCTGATCTAGTCCACTAACAACCATATCTCTATCTATATCATCTTATTGCTAATACTTCATCTTGATCTGCACCTCTCCTAAATGCCATCCAAGCGGGCAGTGTCACCCCCTTGGGGGGGAGTGACCAGGCCCATCCGAGTGGTATCCCGGGGGTATATCTGTAACACCCCTAGTTTAAGTATGCATGTTAAAAGGATAATTAGAGTGCTTAAGAATATAAATCACACTTAGAGTTTAAAAGCTTGTCATGTTTAAAATGCAAAGTGCACATAAAGAATTAAACTCACAAAAAAGGGCAATTTAAAGACAAACCCAATCAAACAAGAAGCTAAGGGTGAAAAGTACGCAAACTAGGTTGGAACTGTAGAACACATCTCAAAATTTTTTGTTTCAAAAGCCATTTTGAATTGACCCTTGAAACCCTTAAAATGGCTAAAAATGCCCTAAAAAGCACTAATTGGGGGCAGTTGGTAATTTCAAGACTTTATATAACAACTTCAATTTTCACCAATATAAGAGTTGTAGAACTTTTCAAAACAAACAAATTTGCTTATTTGAACCTTTGCTAGTTTTGAGTGAAACACTTTCAAAATTTGAGTCAAAGGTCAGCCAAATTCAAATTCATTTCAAAATTTCTCTAAGTCCTGAAAACAAGTGTTCCTTCAAACTTTCACGGGTTATATCTCCAAATTTAAACCAATTTTGAACTTGATGTCTGTCTAAGTTGGAGTTTGAAGTGTGGATAGCAAGGTTTAGATTTCAAATTTTTCAAGTTTATTTTGAAAATTTGCACAAATCCGGTTTGAAGCTCACTGCCTCGTGCACCGCCGCGTTCCAGTCTTGCTCACCAGCGCACGGTCACCACCTTGCCGCGTAACGCCGCGCCACGTGCATCCTCAGCGTTCATGTAGGCCTACCTACCTATGCACGCCGGTGATGGGATAGCACAGTGCGCCCCTTCGCCCAATGACCTGCCGGCATTATCTTATCCCCTGGCGCCGCATCCTCTTCGCCCAACAACCTCGTAATGATCACGTGGCCACTCGCCGCCGCGTCCGCCACGTCATGCCCGCTCATCGGCACTCACCGCTCCACCTCTCGCTGGCGTGACAGGACCACTCGAGCCCCTTCTCCGCCCAACCCAAGCGCGTGACACAAAGCATCCTTGAGCTTCGCAATCCTCCACAGCCAATGGCCGGAGATCGCTCTCAAGTGCTCGCATCTCCGCTGACCAACTGGCGTGCTCACCCACCGCTCCACCAATGGCGTTCCGTCCTCCTCTTCATGCCCAACCACCGCTCATGCCGCCTTGAGTCATTGGCTCTCCCCCTCGCACCCTCGCACCCCCTCCCGGCTATAAAAGCCTTCAAACCACAATCGCCAGTGCTCACCTGAGCTCATCTTCCTCCGCCATGCCCCTCACCATCGAGCCCCACACTCCGGTGCCCTCCGTTACCTGCTAACACTGCCAGCACATCACCGGCACCCCACCGCACCTCACTGAGCCCCAGCCTCTTCTCCACCATCGACCTCACTGGCGCAGAACCTTCCCGCCGTCGTGACAAGCGCCGCCACGGACAACCCTCTTCCAGTCATCTCCGCCCCCGACTCCTTCAGCGCACCTCACCGCGGTGAGCATCACATCACGCCTGAGCCCTTCCCTCCCCCTTTAGCACCACCGCTCGCCGACAGTCTCGCCGGAAAGCCGTCGGCCACCGAGGGACCTATTTGAAAGGCTCCGATTCCTACCGAGGGCCCCTGCGTGAAATGTTTTATCTTTTTCTGTTTTAAATAGTTTAAATCGGCTGAAACTTTGAAAATGTGTAGAAAAATGTAGAAAAATGGGAACAATGCAAAACCAACTATGTTAGACTCTGTGTTGTGTAGTTTCACTGAAAAATAATTTTGAGCATGTCACTATTGTAGATTTTTTCTCTAGATTTTAAATTGTGTTTAAGCCATTAATTGCCCCATTAATCACATAAAACGATAAAAAGCCAAATCCACTTCTGTTAGTTTGGTTATGTTGAGCTTGTGCTGCATATAATTTTTGTGGCACTAGTTTAGTTGTGAAGCTCACTGAGTTGAGTTAAATGCTTGAATGCTAGGTGTGATCTTGTTTATTTGCTCTATAAATGGAAGGAAATAGATAAAAATACAAGATCACTTTTGTTAGGTTCTTGATGCCTCTGTTTAACTAGGAAAAATACTAGCTTCTGGTTGCGACATGTTTTGCCTTGCTCAAATAAATGCATGTAGTTAAATACACTTAAAATATGATAATTTGAGTTGTTTAAAAATTCAGAAATAGGATAACTTTCCAAATGAGTTTTGAGCAACCCTAAAGTGACCCCACCCTTTCTTTGTGAAATCTAAGTTTCTAAAACCTTATATGTCTACAAATCACCATCAATCAAACCCAAGGTTTAAAACACGAGATCACTTTATCTCACGAAGAACTAAAGTTTGAATCTTGACTTGGGTTATGTGTTCATTGTAAGCTTGTGGCAGAACCGCCCCAAATTACTCTGACTACAATGCACTTACATCGCCTGACACGTGATTGTGCACTTTAAGCAAGTCAACTTGGTTGTCCGTCGGATTTCATCTGATAAACCACTTACTCAGGATCGAGAAGCATTGCTCACATGAAGGTGAGTGGCACAGAGATTACAACATTCCCATCACATTAACATAGTTCAAGAATTTATTACATCAGAGTTTATGAAATTCAAGAAGAGTTTGCAATTTTGTAAACGACGAGAGGTAAAACAAGAGGAAGCTACACGACGATACATAATATCTTGGCGAAGCCGACCATGATATCCATTTCAATGATCCACGCTGTCTGAGACTGGTTTCCACTCAACCGACCAACCCGGAGGGAGTTGGGTCGGCCAAGTCAAACTGGCAACCATTTCCTCAAACTCAGCACTACCTGAAAACATAGCCACAAGGAAGGCTGAGCAAATAGTACTCAGTAAGACTAACCCGACAGGTGATAACTACTTCACCGACTCCTAGACATGCAAGGCTTTTTGGCTATGGGTTTGTTTTTGCCACAACGCCTAAAGTTGGTCCTTACTTTCAATATTTTAGCTCAAGTTCTAAGTTTATTAACCAACCTAGATTAGCAACTTATACTAAGCTAGCATAGTTTCCAAACAATTAAAGGACAAGCATCAAGATAAATATCATCATCATGTTCCATCTTTACTCAATGCAGAATAGTGACCGAGTAGTCCCAAACTGTGAGAGACAGACGAATCGATTTGAATTTATTAACCATGCATGGAGAACCTAATCCCACGACATCCGCACACCATGAAGGGTCGCTTCACTTGTCAGCCGAACCCATCGATCCCTAGGCAAGAGTTAGGGTCAAACTTCTCTTGGCATGCAATGCTCCACAGTCCTGGCCTCTTGCCGTACTGTGACCACACCTGCACCCACATGATGCACCATGGGAACCTCGTTCCAGGGACAGCAAGAGTATAAGCCACGCCCCAGTTCAATCAGGTACTAGGCTTCCCCATCCCATACTAGGTATGAGATTAGTACTTTCAAACACTTGATCACGAACGCCGACATGTTTTGACCTTAGCAAATTCATTACTAGACAGACGGGGCAAACCATCACATTGGAACCATTCCTGGTCTCATCCGTCATCCTTATAGTTGTAGCATGAGTAGACAAACAACTCCTATAACTCACGAGTAACAGGCTATCACTCGGCTTTTACCCAACTACTCGACTTTAGCAAGTAGTATTCAGATCAAAGGTACTAAGTTCATGCATCTAAGGTTTCAATCAACTCCTATAAACGTAAATGCACAATCATAGGCATCAACATATTGCATAATTTAAAATAGGGAAGCATGCACCGGGGCTTGCCGTCAGGTTTAGAAAAAGTTAGCGGGTCTTCGGGGTCTTGATCTAGCTCAGGCTCAACTTCCACGTGATGTAGTTCTGCGACGGGTTCCTCTTCCAGCGTAGGGTGGAGCTCGTAGGTTCCGTCGGCGATATTAGCTTTTACACGACATGCATGTGCAGAAAGTTCAAATTTTCCAGGCTTTCGTATGAAGGATGTAAGACATGACTTATTGCTGAAATGAAAGTTCCAATTTTACCACATTTACCTAAACAAGGTTCTAAACTTTCATTATCATCATGAAGTAAGGTGTGCTGTGGTTTAAAACTCGGGGTTGACTTTGATGGTGATTGTGTATATATTTAAGGTTCTTATAACTTAGAGTTTGACAAGGAAGGTGGGGGTCGCTTTTAGGATTGTTCGAGGTTCATTTGGAAATTAATTTATTTCTGAATGTTTTTACGTACCTCTTCCAAAAATTACCAATTAGGTTTACTAGGACTTAACATTTCCTTATTCATTTAAATCGATTCCTCATCCAAAATTTATTTCCACAACCAAACAGTAACATATGACTCTGAGAAATTAGCAGCACCTCACACGTGTCATCAATGAGTTACTGTAAAAATTTGGGATCCATTGGGTTAGTACAAAAATAATTAAAATTACTTTATTACCCAAGAGTAGCATGTACTTAACCATTTTTATCTCAAAACCTACAATGAGTTTTGGGGTGAAACTATATCAATGGGTTGGAGGCGTCTTGCAGAGACTTTGGTGAATGTTTCATGATTTTTAGTGAAGGACAACTATTTCCCATGTATTAAACCTATTTCTCTTTCTCAAAAAAAATAAAAGTGGGTTTCTTACTGTTTTTGACCAGGTTCTATATTTTTCATACAAACTACACTTCACCACTGAACTATTCCAAAAGGTTTCACATTTTTGTGTGACAGCTTCCACTACTCATGCAAAAAGAAAGATTTAGCTGTAGATTTCAAAGATAAGGTTAAACAGTGATTTAATGTTCCACTCCAGGATCTTAACTATTTTTCCAAGCTTCCATACTCAAAAACATACATCACAGAGTTGGATCTTTTTACCATTTTTCTTCGATTTACTATGATTTAAAAGGCCTAAGCAAGAAATAAAACTATAAGGTATTATTTCAAAAAGTAACATGGGCAAGATCATTTTTATGTGAAACTAGACAGTTCTCTGAGTCTAAAAAAATTCATTTGGCATTTTTCTTATTTTTCTATGATTTATGGTGCATTTACAAAGTTTATTCTATTTTCTGCTGATTTAAATAATAAACTGAGGCAAACATGCGATCTTACCCTCACGTCTATGGTTTAATTGCGTAGGGGTCCCCGGTTTTTGCGCTAAGGCCCATGGATAAAACGTAATCGATGCAATGTGGTCCCTATGGCATCCACGGCGTTGGGCGAATAGAATTCCAGTGATCTAGGGCTCGACTCGCTGGAACAAGGGGTCGAGGGTGCGGGTGTGCTCACCATGAGGGGCTTGGGGCAGATCTCGAGTGGAGACAAAGGAGAAATGATGGCGAACGGCCGTGGGTACGAACGGCAGGTGCGGCAGTAGCGAGCTCCGGTGTTCCGGTGTTGGGGGAGCTCCTGGGGGCCAACTGAGGGCTCGGAGACGTGCGCGTAGTGGCGGTGGATCGAGTGGCGGTGTTGGTGAGGTGTGGGGCGGCACGGAGGTGGGGGCTCCATGGGAGACCCGAGCAGCGGCGCTTGGAAGCAGAGGGTGGCGTGGCTTTGGCGAGAGGGAAGGAAGGGTGAGCTGCGGCGCATCGGCTTATATAGCCGCGGGGATTTAGTGGGGGAGTGGAGGTGGGGCTAAGGCATGGGTGGATAAGATTGGAGGGGCAGTGAGGGCGCGACTGCGGGCGAGGCAGCGGCGACTGGGCGGTCGAGATCTTAGCGGGATACTGCGGCTTTGCTGGGCGAGTCGATTGGCAAGGCGGGCGTTGTTACGTCATTGTCATGCAGCAGATAGGCGGGCAGAGCTCTGCCAGCGAGCGGCGGTGGCGTGGCATCCTCCAGCGGGCAGAACAGAGCGCTCAGTTTGCCGGCGAAGATGGTGTGGCAGAGGGGGGATATGCTCATGCGGTGACTAGGTGGTCGGTGGCGTCGTGCGGTCAAGTCATGGCTGCCGATTGGCCGCTGGCGAGTCGCTGGTGGGCGGCGGGCAGCATGCAGGAACATGCGTCACGGCGCGTTCTTGCCGAGGGCGTCGAGAGGTAGGGGAAAAAGGCCGGGTTTGGGGGCTTTTTGCTTGAAATTTTTTAACTGCATGCCACAAACTTCCTTTAGCAAACTTGTAGCCCTATGATCCAGGTTCAAATCTTAAAAAAGGATTTTGCCCAAAAACTAAACAGATTTCAAGTTAAGAAGCTCCAAACATCGGTAGAATGCATTCATCTCAGACTTAGGCAATTTCAGGAATTGGGCTGTTTTCAGGGATTTTGGCGGGTTTTGATGCAACTTTTGAGGGGTTTGGGATTTGAATTAGGCAAGGGTGTTATTGAAGGAATTGTTCTCTAATCTTAGGACTTCAACTTCTATTAGGGACTTTTCTCAAGTTGAGTTCAACTTTTAGGAGGAACGGGCTTGCCAAGATGCACGCTCTGGACGTTCTTCCAGACTTTGTGCAGAAATGCATTTGTGCTGGTTTGACTGTTTTGAGTGACTTTGACCAAGATTTTGAACAGGTTTGGTTGTGAATTAGACTTGGATCAGTATAACAAAGTTGTAACACACTTTCAGCACTACAACTTCTATTAGGGGTCTGACTCGAGTTAGATATAGAATTATGAGATATCGGGTTGCAAAGTTAAGGAAAAATATGAATTCCAGGACTTAAGGTCATTTGTAGGATTTTGATGTACTCCTGATTTGATTCTTGTTTTTGACCTTCTCCCACTCCAAATTAGCCAAAGTGCTATTAATAAAAGTTGATCCAAATCAAAACTTTTACAACTCCAATTTGGACAAAATTTCAAATTTGTATATAAAATCTCAAGTTTCCTATTTAACTCCAAAAAGAGCTTTTTAGGGGCAAATTGGACATTTCACTTCCTCTACTTAGTGACTAATGACTTTCTTAAGTCTAACTACACCTAATTAAGGTAGAGTTGTTACAAAGCTTTACACTTCTGTAATGTCTTATGAATGCATCTTGCAGGTGAGATCGTAAAATCTTGAATATTGCATATGCATCTCGTGTAAAAGCGAACCTCGCAAATGGGACGTACGAGCTATTACCTGCTGTGGAGGAAGGATCTGCCGAGCTGCACCATGCTGAGGTCGAGCAGGAGATCAAGAAGCATCCAACAACCCACTCACTAACTTAGAACAGGAAGGCAAGCCCCAGAGTATAACCTAGTTTTCTAAATTCTTGTAATATCTATGATACTTATGCTTGTGCATTTACGTTCATAGGAGTTGATTGAAAACCTAGTTGCATGATCTTAGGTACCTATGGTTGAACACTAGTATGATAGGCCGAGTAGCTGCAATGCTAAAGTAGGGTGCGGTAAAAGTTGAGTAATTTCTTGTCACTCGCGAGTTTATATGAGTTGATTGCTTACTCATACTACAACCATAAGGATGATGGACGGGACTGGGTTTGGTTCCAACTTGGTGGTTTTGTCCCATCTGTCTAGTGATGAATATGCTAAGGCCAAAATGTGTTGGCGTTCATGGTCAAGTGTTTGAAAGTACTAATTTCATACCTAGTATGGGATAGGGAAGCCTAGTATCTGATCAAACTAGGATGTGAGCGGACAGTCCCATTGTCTTTGGAATGGAGTTTCCCCTGGTGCATCATGTGGCTACAAGTGCAGTCATGGTACGGTGTCGTCCGGCACCGTGGGGCCTTGCATCCAAGGGAAGTGGCCCCGACTTGTATCTGGGGATTCATGGGGATGGCTGACAAGTGAAGTGGACCCATCATGGTACGAGGATGTCGTGGGGTTAGGTAAACCTTGCATGGTTTAAAAACTCGATTCGAATCGTCTACCTCTCACAGTTTGAGACTGCTTGACTACTGTGCTGCACTTAGTAACAAGTGAAACAAAGAATGATTATCTTAAATGATGATGCTTGGAAGAAAATTGTTTGCTCAACTTGCTTTCTTAGAACAGGTTGCTTACCTAGAATAAATAATCTACTAGAACCTGCTGCTACAACTTGAAAGTAAGGACCTACTTAGATGCTTTTGGCAAAACAAACCCCTCAGCTAAAAAGCCTTGCATATCTAGAAGTTGGTGGAGTAGTTACCACCCGACGAGTAAGTCTTGTTGAGTATTAGTATACTCAGCCTTGCTTGTGGCTTATCTTTTCAGGTATTTTAGATGTTGGTGAGTGTGCTGCCAATTCAACATGGCCGACCCAGCTTCCTTCGGGTTGGACGGTCGAGTGGGACCTGTCCTCGATCAGCGAGGATTGTGGTAACTGACGTCATGTTCAGCTTCACCATGATGTTTCTGTTCTGACATTTAGTTGCTATCCTTTTTTTCCTCTCCTTAAACTCTGAACAATTTACTTTGTGCACTTTTTGAACTCTTGTGGTGTAATAAATTGAAGTTGAACCTAAGTTAATCTACTTGGAATGTTTTAATCTCTGGAACTCGCCTTCGTGTGAGTATGCTTAACTCCTGAACAAGTGGTTTATCGGGTGAAACCCGACAGACTACCGCTTTAACTTGATTGAAGTGTCTGCCTGCATGTGAAGCGGTGTTAAGTACACTTTCGCTAGGTTAATTTTGGTGGTTCCGCCACAATATCCCCCACAATGGTGACGTACGTTGACATCCCAGCTGCCACCACATGCCCCGCAGGAGTCGCTACATGATGCCAACAAGTACTACCCATTGAACACATGTCGTGATTCATGAAGCGTGAAGTAAAGGAGGTGCCAGACCATGAGGCATCAACCTCATAGGGGCATCTTGCTGCCACTACAAAACTGCATCGTGAGCCAAAGTGGAAAAATCGCGCGCTGCAGCCAGCGTCACAGCCTATACCACAATGATAGTTGAGTTTCCGCACCCGCCGGCACTGGCCCGGCTAGCCCTAGTCTCAAAGCTGCAACACCACTCATGCCCGCTGCAAGCTGACAACCATAGCTATCTATGACCACTAGTAGAAAATTGGACATCAATATCGGGGATAGATCCCTAGTACACGAAAGAAAGGAAGAAGACGGACTCCTACTAGGATTCCTCTGTAATCCTACTAGGACTCATACTATGTAATCCTACTAGGACTCCTACCTTGTAACCAACTATTAATCTCACCCTCTAGAGTATATAAAGGAGGGCAAGGGTCCCTAGATTAGTTGGCTAAGGCCTCATAGAACCACAACAGAGGATAAAAAATCCTCAATACCAAACAACACCCAAGCGCAGGGTGCAATACACCACACACCAAATAGGACGTAGGGTATTATGCTACTCTGGCGGCCCGAACCTGTATAAATCCATGTCTTGTGTCCTTGCTTTTACCTTCAAGTTCTAGGTCCGATAATCCCCCACTAAGAAATCTAGTACCTCAGGATACCCCTCAATAGGTTGCTGGGCATAAAACACCGACATCTGGCATGCTAGGTAGGGGTGATCGTTGAGATCATCGGGCGATCTTGAAGGACCTAATTATCAAATCATCAAGATCAATCTACTCAGAATAATGTTGCATCATCAAGATCAAAGCTGTCAAGTTCGGCGGCTCTAGACGCGTGCACATGTGCACCAAATTTGAGTAGAGCTAAAGTTGAATTAATTTCTGCTAGAGTCACCGACTAGTAATTCGTGTTCGTATCGCCCCTCATCATGTCGCAGCTGTCCAGATGGAACCGTCTCAATTTGCTGAGTTCTTTTGCAAGTCGAAGTCGAACGCTGACACTCCTATCTACAAAAGGCTGCGTCAAGCTGGTACTGTTATTGGGTGAATCAGGATTGTTGTTTGCTACTCAGTGCTCACAATTGGACATACAAGCAGAGGAAAAACATCTACTGTCTCGAAGCAAATCTAGCACGCAACTGAACAGATCAAACGGAAGCTGTTCTTGCCACTAGAAATTAATTCAGCTAAAATTGGTAGGCTCACACAGAGGATGTATGTGAGCACTACTACACCCACGTCCAGCCGCATCGACTTGGCGGTGACTACTTCGATTTCGTCACGATGCTCGCCAACTCACCAATGACTACTTCGACTACTAGTCAAGGATGGGCCTCACACCGTCGACAACTAGTCGGAATAGACTTTTGTTGGAGGTATGCCCTCGAGGCAATCATAGAGATGATGATATTCCATTTGTATGCATGATTTGTATATTGTGTTCATTGAATATCCATTAAAGGCTACTTGAATTGATTTGCAATTATGTGAATTGTATGTGAAACTCTTTACTTGTATGGTTATTCTAAAGTTGTCCCTAGTCGGAGTTCATGTGAGGACACACATGAATATTAGACTAGCACATGTATTAGTTGATGACTATGTTTCACAAGTCATGGACATGGAGATGTTGAACTAATAATGTGGATACATGTGGAGACATGTGCTAGGACTAACCCAACACAAGAAGTAGTTCTCTCTTTAAACAACATATACGCTTTGTCCTTAGACCTGAGATTGTCGCATGTATTCTAGATGTGGATCGACCTACTTAGGGGCTATCAAACGCTACGCCGTAACAGGGTAGTTATAAAGGTAGCTTTCGGGTTTGTCAAGAAGCATGCTATGAGACATAGTCAAATCAAGATGGGATTTGCCCCTCTCTGATTGAGAGTGATATCTCTGGGCCCCTCGAGTGATCGGATCCGAAAATGCATGGCCATGCTACGTACGGTTAAGAGTTAACCTACAAAGGGATTCCGAATCACAGGATCGAGAAAGAGCGGTCGGCTTGAAGCTAGACCAAATATCGTGAGGCGAAGGGAATAGCATGTATATTATGTTGTGATGGTTCGTCTGATATGATCTTCGTGTGCGTATAGGAGTTGGCACATCTTGCTAGAGGCCGCTACCGACTATTGGGCCGAGTAGGAGTACTCGGGCCATGTCTATACGTATCTGAACCCATAGGGTCACACACTTAAGGGGCTGGAAGCCCAATTCAGATCTGATCCGAGTTGGATTAGGTTTAGAAGTACTAATGGGCCTCGGACCCAGAGGCCCGTCAGGATCCTCTATAAATAGAGGGGTGGAGGCGCCCTAGGGTTTACACCTTTTGGCGAAACACACCTGCCACGCCTCCCACGCCCTCGCCTGTTGCAACTCGCGGATCTAGCAGTCCGGCTTGCGACGCTTCCTCCCTGCACGTGTGGATACCTTGGAGGTGTTGCGCCTGCAGCACTTGGACGAGCCGTCAACGAGCCGCCGACGAGCCACAACGAGCCGACGATGAGCCGCGGCACCGGAGGCGATCTTGCTACACGTGGACGAGCTGCTGAGGAGCTGCTGAACATTGACGTGATCGACTACGTACGACTACGTTGATCGACTACGTACGACTATGTGATCGTCTTCACTGCATCGACGCATATCTACATCTTCCGCACCAGTAGTGCGTCGAGTGGTAATCCCGTGATCCTTATACGGCAGTTCTTCCTGGTTATACGCGGTAGAATTTTTGATTTGCGCTAGCGTAGCCTACCTCGTATCCTAACAGTGGTATCAGAGCTGTAGCTGCTTAGTTTTGGATTCGGGATGTGTGCATATGGAGATATGCGAGTTTTCCGTTTGATCTATGTCCTGTTTTTGTGCCCTTGCTGCAATGGTAGTGTAACGGCATACTCCTACCGGTCGGATTCCGCTATCGGAGTTAAGTGATACACGTAAATCCAGTTGCAGTGAGCGAAGATCAATATGATTGGTCGAATCGAAATTCAGGGTCATACGCCAGGCGCATTAGATGTGCAATAGTAGATGAGATCTACTGCCGGGGTCGGGATTTTTGCCGTATGCGTATGCTTCGGTAAATCAGCCGTAACTTTTCGGTACGATCTCGGATCGGGGCAAATTTTATATGAAAATTGATCTACAAAAAAAGTTACACATGAAATGAACCGAAGCAAATCTAGCACGCAACCGAACAGATCAAATGGAAGCTGTTCTTGCCACTGGAAATTAATTCAGCTAAAATTGGTAGGCTCACACAGAGGATGTATGTGAGCACTACTACACCCACGTCCAGCCGCATCGACTCGCGGTTGACTACTTCAATTTCGTCCCGACGCTCGCCAACTCGCCAACGACTACTTCGACTACTAGTCAAGGATGGGCCTCACACCGTCGACAACTAGTCGGAATAGACTCTGACTAGTCAGCTTCATCAACAACAGTTGCGGCTTCATCGACAATCGTTCATGAATCAAGCTAAGTCACTTTTTTAATAATTATATTTCTCTAGCTTGTTCTGAGTATGGTTGGTGAATGCACTGACTACTTATTTGTGTACGCCTCTCGACGGGAATTACCCTTTAGAGCTACACTTCACTGACAACTCTTGGGGCATGCTGACCAAGAGGCATGCGCTTGGTACATCAAATTAGGAGGCTATCGCCATGGGTTTGGTGCACTGAGTTCCAAAAGTAGAAGGCTTTGCCATGAAGTTTTGTCAATTGAGTGTTGGAGGCTCACAACCGCTACACCCTAGGGAGGCACAAATCTTATGCGCGGCAAACACGCGCTCTCCTCGCCAAAAGGCAGAAAATTCTCAATGACTACTTTACGTGCAATCGCACAGTCTTTTTATCGCAATGTCGACTACTTATTTTCAATGTGTTCTCTTAGTGGTCACTAATCTACTCAAGTAGAATATGCCTCAATTCGTGGAAGCGTTAGATCTTCTGTCATGCCTAAACGCTTGGACATGAGATAAAAATCTCCGTAGTAGCAGTGCTAGTACGCGTACACGAGATAAAGATCTCACACGTATTGGCAATGGCTAAATAGGGATTGAGGGCCTAAATGTAACAGGCTAACTACTCGGAAGAAATATGGCCGAAACAAGAGCATGACAGACAACATTTATATTCATCACTCACTAAATTTTAGTAGTTCCAAATTCTAGAAATATGCTACATAATGTATGCATCATTTTTTTCGGTCAATCTTCAACGACGACTTTCTAGGACGCTCAGTGTACCTCCAATGACTCCACTAGCTCCTAGGCTCGAGGGTTAAGCGCCAATTACTACTCGGAATATCTCAAGTGGCTCAGCTGGCTTCCAAGCTCGGGGGCTAAGCGCCAAATAACTACTCGACGTGGTTCCTACGGCTCACCGGGCGCATAAGCTCGGGGCCTGGACGCTAAATGACTACTTGAAAGATGAATAACATGAAGACTAAAGACCCTTGGATTGATTATTTAATCATTCCAAGGCTCTGGGGCTGATATGCTACACCCAATAGTTAATTTTTTCAAAATGAAGAAAGAAGATTCAAGATTTTATTGACCCTCAGCCTGATTCTTGAATTCAACCTAAGCCTCAAGGGCTACTCCATATGTAGTGCGACTTCTGCCACCCTCCATATCAGCAAAGATGAAGATTACAAAATCAAGACAATCAAGGACTTGAGCGCATCATAGCCTCATGGAAGCTTTGAGAAATTTTGAAGATTCAGCCAGACAAAATACTTGAGAAACATTGAACTACTCGGCGAGGATCTGAAGAATACTCGAAGACTGCTACATTCAACTATGAAGCGCTCAGGAGCTTGTCAGGGATAGATTCCCAGTACCTATAAGGAAGGAAGAAGACAGCCTCCTACTAGCATTCCTCTATAATCCTACTAGTGTTGGGTTATGATCCAAATTCTTGGGCTGAAGTGAAGCAAGCCGAAGTGAAACAGCCCATTAACATTTAGAGGGACTACACCTTCTATTAGTACAATATTGCTAATAGACAAGGCTGCGGGGGTTTTTCCTCCCTATATATATGGATCACCTCGCACATATAAAAGATGCATCATAGACTTCTATACGGGAAGGCCCGAAGTTAGGGTATCCCCAAGTTGTAAATCTCCGGCTGTTGTAACCTCACCCAGATATAGTGAAGATTGTTGCTGGCTGGCGCCCGTGGTTTTTCCCTCTCGCATTGGGATGGTTTTCCACATTAAATCTCGTATCTCTCTGCGATTGATCTTGTTTACTTCATCGTTCCATCATCGTAGCGTATAACAAGTAGTATCGGAGCTGAGTTTTTCAGATCAGGGCAACGCGATGGCGTCGATGAAGTTTGATCTACTGCTACTCGACTACATGATGAGATTCTCGATGTGGCAAGTGAAGATGAGGGCGATACTCACCCAATCAAAGTGTTGGGGGGGAATATTAACAGTCTCCTAAATACCGCTTAAAAGAACAAAACATGAAGGCCCAGGCCCATCCAGGATAACGAAATCACCATCCAGCCCAACATGAGTGGGACTCCGCCTCGCCCGACCGCGGTCCCGGGGTCGGGAGCGTCCGACCTCCTGCCGCGAGGCTCCGCCTCGTCCGACCGCGACCCCGGGGTCGGGGGTGCCCAACTCCTTGCCACAAGGTTCCGCCTCGTCCGACCCTGGGCACGGGGGTCGGACTCACTGGGGCCCCTAGGACGGATATCCCCCTTGGGCGCGGACCGGGTGATCAAGGTAACGATCCCGTGGGTCCCCCTTGTCGACCTCGTCATAAATGCGCCGCAGGCCTGGCAGGAAGAAGGATGACCGCGCTCCTCACGCAACCCGCTGCAAGTACCCACGCACGACCACACTGTACTAGCTACAGTGCAGGCGGCTTCCTTCCATTCGCCGTAGGGTACTCATGGCCTGCGTCGACCGATGCAGAGGGAAGACTCGCCCATCCTCGGGCCCCGCGCGCCCTCGGGCCCGCGCGCCCGGCAGCGGGGATGTGACGCCCTCTCTCCACAAGCCATCATCAGGACGGTGGCATCCGCCGTCCCTCCCAACGGACACCGGAGTGATGATGAAACGCCTTCATCATAACCCGACGCCTACGGACACCGAAGAGGCTATCTGTAGGGTGCGACGACAGTTGGCACACGGCCGCCCTCCTCCTCCAGCATGCACGCCGGCGCACGTCAGGAGCCGGCGAAGGCGCCGGGCGCCTAGGAACTTGGTTTTTCCCTTCTTGCCGTATTTTTTACCGTACTACGTTCAAACTCTTACTGCCCTCAACACCCGGTCCCAGCTGTAACCCCGGCAGCCCCCTTTCGATATAAAAGGGGGCATCGGGGGCCAGAGACGGGGATCGGCTTCTTCTCCCACAAGCCAACAGCACATTGCTACTCTCCCTGAGAGCACAAGCACGAAAGAGACTTGGGACCAGTCCCTCTCTCGTCGATCTGTAACCCCTACTACAGAACCCCGCGTGGGCAATACGAGCATCCTCGATACTGGACGTAGGGCTTCCCTTGCCCGAACCAGTCTAAACCCGTGTCTCCCACGCCACCATCTGAGGCCTTACGCGCATAAAAGAAATTTACTAGTCTAAGTCTTGATCCGCAAATCTTGACAATGACACAAAGGATCTGGATGAAGCGCTTGTTTGCTTCGGGAAGAAGAAGAAGGAAGAATGGACTCCTGAGGAGAAATGTAAAGATCGTAAGGCTCTGTCGCTCATTCAACATCATCTTTCTAATGATATCTTGCAAGAAGTAGTGTAGGTGCAAACTGCTGCAGAACTTTGGTTTAAACTGGAATCGATCTGCATGTCAAAAGATCTCACCAGTAAGATGCACATGAAGATGAAGTTGTTCTCGCACAAGTTGCAGGAAGGAGGATCAGTGATGAACCACATATCAGTCGTTAAGGAGATCATGGCCGATTTGTTGTTCATGGAGGTAAATTTTGATGATGAGGATTTAGGTCTTTTATTACTATGCTCACTGCCCGATTCATATTCAAATTTCTGTGACACCATATTGTTAAGCCATGATGAACTAACCCTAGCGGAGGTTTATGAGGCGCTCCATAGTAAGGAGAAGATGAAAGGTATGGTGCAGGGTGAGTCGTCGTCCTCCAAGGGCAAAGCGTTGCAGGTCAGGGGTAGATTTGAGCAGAAGTCCTACGACAACAACAATCGCGACAAGAGCTAGCATGGTAGAGGACGTTCAAAGTCCAGGGATAAGAAGTTCTGCAAGTACTGCAAGAAAACGAACCACTTCATCGAGGATTACTATAAGGTAAAGAATAAGGAGAAGAGGAGTGCCGCATATCAACAGAAAAATAAAACTGAAGGTAATACCTCTGTGGTCTCTGGTGCTGATAGTATTGATTCGGGAGATTGTCTTATCACATTTGCTGGTTGTGTTGCTAGTTATGATGAATGGATACTCGATTCAGCATGTTCATTTTATATCTGCATTAACAGAGAATGGTTTAGTTCTTATAAGCCTGTGCAGAGTGGAGATGTCGTACGCATGGGAGATGACAACCCATGTGAGATCGTGGGCATTGGATCTGTTCAGATCAGGTCACATGATGGCATGGTTTGCACGCTGGACAATGTGCGACCTATACCAAGGATGGCAAGAAATCTCATCTCCCTCAGCACACTCGATGATGATGGGTACAAGTACTCTACTTCAGGTGGAGTTTTAAAGGTATCAAGAGGTTCTCTCGTTTACATGGTTGGTGATATGAATTCTTCCAAGTTATATGTGCTTAGAGGAAGTACTTTGCATGGTTCCGCTATGGCTACTACTGTTTCTGAAAATAATACTAACCTCTGGCATAAGCGTCTTTTGTACATGAGTGAACTTGGTACGATAGAATTGATGAAGAGAAACCTGCTAGATGGCTGCACTCAAAGTAAGATGAACTTCTGTGAGCACTGCATTTTTGGTAAGCACAAGAGGGTAAAGTTCAATATCGCGATACATCGCTCCAAAGGTATACTTGAGTATGTACATGCAGATTTGTGGGGACCTTCTCATAAGACCTCGTGTGGTGGTGCAAATTATATGCTAACTATCATTGATGATTACTCTAGAAAAGTATGGCCTTATTTTTTGAAAGGTAAAGATGATACATTTGCTGCTTTTAAAGAGTGGAAAGTAATGATAGAAAGGCAAACTGAGAAGAAGGTAAAGCTGCTTCGTACTGATAATGGTGGTGAATTTTGCTCGCATGAGTTTAATGATTATTGCAAGAAGGAAGGCATTGTGAGGCATCGCACCATTCCGTACACTCCACAACAGAATGGTGTGGCTGAGCGCATGAACAGAACCATCATATCGAAGGCTCATTGCATGCTGTCCAACGTGAAGATGAGCAAGTGTTTTTGGGCAGAGGCCGCCAACACCGCATGCTATTTGATCAACAGGTCGCCTTCTATTCCACTCAACAAGAAAACTCCTATTGAGGTATGGTCCGGTACGCCTGCTAATTATTCACAGCTGAAAGTTTTTGGTTGCACTGCTTATGCTCATGTTGATAATGGAAAATTGGAGCCTAGAGCTATTAAGTATCTGTTTTTTGGTTATGGTTCTGGAGTAAGAGGATATAAGCTATGGAATCCTGAAATAAGAAAGACTTTGATGAGTAGCAGTGTGGTTTTTAATGAATCTATGATGTTTAATGATAGTTTGCCCATATATATTGTACCAGACAGATCTGATGATGAGCAGCAGAATGTGAGCGTGCAGGTGGAGCACATGGATGATCAGGAAGATGAATTTGTTGATGACACTATTGATACTGTTCATCACACACCTCTTGTTTTGCAGCAAGACAATCAACCTATTGCAGTTCGCAGAGCAAAGAGGAGTTGTGGCCCTCGATCCTGATTGATTGAAGAGTGTAATTTGATTCATTATACTCTTAGTTGTGCTAAACAGGTGGAGAACACTCATGAGCTGGCCACGTACACTGAAGCCATTGTTTCTGGAGATCGCGAGAAGTGGATCTCAGCTATGCAAGAAGAGATGCAGTCCCTAGAGAAAAATGGCACATGGGACGTGGTGCGTTTGCCTAAAAATAAGAAGACTGCGCGTTGCAAATGGATCTTCAAGAGGAAGGAGGCTGTATCTCCTAGTGAGCCTCCGAGGTTTAAGGCAAGGTTAGTAGCTAAAGGCTTCAGTCATATTCCAGGTGTTGATTACAATGATGTGTTCTCCCTGGTTGTGAAGCATAGCTCAATCTGTACATTCTTTAGCATTGTTGCTATGCGTGATCTTGAGCTTGAGCAGTTAGATGTGAAGACTGCATTTTTACATGGAGAGCTTAAGGAGGAGATATACATGGACCAGCCAGAAGGGTTCATAGTACCTGGTAAGGAGGATCATGTTTGCAAATTAAAGAGGTCCTTATATGGGTTGAAACAGTCTCCTCGTCAGTGGTATAAAAGGTTTGATTCTTTTATGTTGTCACATGACTTTAAGAGGTCTGAATTTGATAGCTGTGTGTACATTAAATTTGTTGATGGATCACCTATATAGCTGTTATATGTTGATGATATGCTGATTGCTGCCAAGAGCAAGAAACAAATCACTACGTTGAAGGAACAATTGAGTAGTGAATTTGACATGAAGGATCTTGGTGCTGCTAAGAAAATTCTAAGTATAGAAATTACTAGACACTGTGCTTCTGCTTTATTGTTTATTAGTCAGCAAAATTATATTCAGAAAGTACTTCATCATTTCAACATGCATGATTCAAAGCCTGTTAGTACTCCCATTGCACCTCACTTTAAATTGTCAGCTTTACACTGTCCTAGCACTGATGAGGAAGTTGAGTACATGTCCAGAGTTACGTATGCTAGTGCTGTTGGGTCTTTGATGTATGCCATGGTTTGCTCTCATCCGAATTTATCTTATGCTATGAGTATGGTCAGTAGATATATGGCTAATCCTGGTAAAGAGCCTTGGAAGGCCGTTAAGTGGATTTTCAGGTACCTGCGAGGCACAACGGATGCTTGTTTGAAGTTTGGCAGGACTCAAAAAGGACTCATTGGCTATGTTGATTCAGATTATGCTGGTGATTTGGATAAGTGAAGATCACTCACAGGTTATGTTTTTACCATTGGAGGTTGTGCTGTGAGCTGGAAGGCACATTTGTAGGATGTTGTTGCACTGTCCACCACTGAAGCAGAATATATGGCTATTTGTGAAGCAAGTAAAGAGTCAGTTTGGCTAAAAGGTTTGTTTGATGAAATTTCTGGAGTTGATTCTTGCATTAACCTGTTTTGTGACAGCCAGAGTGCAATTTATCTCACTAAAGATCAAATGTTTCATGAGAGCACAAAGCACATTGAGGTTAAATATAATTATGTTAGAGATATTGTTGCAAAGGGCAAGCTGAAGGTATGCAAGATTAGCACTCATGAAAATCCTGCTGATATGTTCACAAAGCCAGTTCCTGTTGCTAAGTTTGAGCTCTGCTCAAGCTTAGTTGGTATTACTATTTAGCCCAAGAGGCTATTTGGCGCCGAAGGTGTTTTCTTTGTTGGTTTCAGGGTGAAGGTTCGTTTTATGCTACAAGAAGGAATTTGTCTCAAGGTGGAGTTTGTTGGGTTATGATCCAAATTCTTGGGCTGAAGTGAAGCGGGCCAAAGCAAAGTGGCCCATTAGCGTTTAGAGGGACTACACCATCTATTAGTACCATATTGCTAATAGACGAGGCGTGGGGTTTTTTCCTCCCTATTGTTGGGATATGAGGTAGGCTACGCTAGCGCAAATCAAAATTTTTCTACCGCGTAAACCAGAAAAACTGCCGTATAAGGATCACGGAATTACCACTCGACGCACTAGTGTGGAAGATGTAGAATCGCATCGGGGCAGCGAAGTCGATTAGCATAGTCGAACGTAGTCGATCACATCGATGTCGAGCAGCTCCTCAGCAGCTCGTCCACAGGCAGCAAGATCATCTTCGTGCCACGGCTCATCGTCGGCTCGTCGTGGCTCATCAGCGGCTCGTCGTGGCTCGTCGGCGGCTCGTCTAAGTCCTGCAAGCGCAACACCTCCAAGGTATCCACACGTGCAGGGAGGAAGCGTCGCAAGCCGGACTGCTAGGTCTGCGAGTTGCAACAGGTGAGGGCGTGGGAGGCGCAGCAGATGTGTTTCGCCAAAAAGGTGTAAACCCTAGGGCACCCCCACCCCTCTATTTATAGAGGTTCCTGATGGGCCTCTGGGTCCAAGGCCAATTAGTACTCGCATCATATCCGAATTGGGCTTCCAGCCCCTTAAGTGTGTGACCCTATGGGTTCGGATACGTATAGACATGGCCCGAGTACACCTACTTGGCCCAATAGTTGGTAGCGGCCTCTAGCAAGACGTGCCAACTCCTATATGCACACAAAGATCATATCAGATGAACCATCACAACATTATGTACATGCTATTCCCTTTGTCTCACGATATTTGGTCTAGCTTCGAGCCGACCGCTCTTTTTCGATCCTGTGATTCGGAATCCCTTTGTAGGTTAACTCTTAACCGTACATAGCATGGCCATGCATTTTCGAATCCGATCACTCGAGGGGCCCAGAGATATCACTCTCAATCGGAGAGGGGCAAATCCCATCTTGATTGACCATGTCTCACAGCATGCTTCTTGACAAACCCGAAAGCTACCTTTTTAACTACCCTGTGACGGTGTAGCGTTTGATAGCCCCTAAGTAAGTCGATCGACATCTTGAGTTAATGCAACAATCTCAGGTAAGGACAAAGCGTACATGTTGTGTAAAGAGAGAACTACTTCTCGTGTTGGGTCAGTCCTAGCACATGTCTCCACATGTGCCCACATTATTAGTTTATCATCTCCATGTCCATGACTTGTGAAACATAGTCATCACTAATATGTAATAGTTGCCATTTGAAATATTAAAGTAACTATGGGAAATTCAGAAAGAAACCCAAAAGCAAAAGAAAGAAAAATGGCAAAAAGATCAAATTCGGCCAAATTTTGACCGAAATTTGAATTTCAAATTTGAAATTCATAAAAATTTGTCCAACATGTGGAATACAAGTATGGGATTATTTGGAATTTAGGGATCAAAGACTTGGAGCTAAATTAGTGGCAAATATTATAAAAGAATCAGAGAAAGAAAAAGAAAAAGAAGATTGCCGTTTACTGTTCCTCGTCCGACAATAAGGTTCAGAGAAAACAGCTCCAGAGTCCACTTTCAAAATTCATTTCTGAAGAATTTTTCCAATAAGTGCACTAGAACAGCTACATTATATTGAAGTATGCATCTTGGACTACAATAATCATGAGTTGTTGGCCAGGAACAGTAAGAGGAAGGAAGTCAAATTCGAGCTCAAAGTCAGCACAAAATCACAAGTGACTGAAAATTCTGAATTTTAACTAAGTCTGAAGAACAGCAATGCAACAACTTGGAGCTTGAATTCAGAGCCATTTAAATCAAAAGAGGTACTCGTTCATGAGCAAAATGGAACAATGGGACAATGTAGAGCATGTTTGAGGTGAAGTTGGACTAAGGGCAGAAGGATTTGATCATGAAATCAAGTCATTAAGGGAGCTCCATGGCACTGACGACGACTGACGAAACTGAATGAAGGTTTCAGTTGCAATTCAGAAGAACTCGAGAAAACAATCCAAATTCCATCAAATTCGGTGTTTATCTCAAACCGACGCCAAAATAAAAGATGGCCAGCTTGAGTTTATCTCCAAGTTCTGTTAAAGCATGGGAGGCCGTCGGATTACGAATCGACCATCAATGGCTTCTGAAGATCGCGGGCGCCAGAAGAGCGGTGACTGAGCACCATGGCGTGTCGCCGCCGCCGCTTCCGATAGCTTGCCAGCACGACGAATAGTCCACCTCCTCACCACGCAAGCCTAGGGGTAGACCACGGTGGCAGCCATGCGAGGGGTAAATGCTTGAATATCTACCGCTCCCGCGCCGCCGTTTTCACCGCCGTTCTTTTTACCGCCGCCCGCTCTCCTCTGCCCGAGTACCGCCGCCAAGCAAAATTCCGCCTCCACACCGCCGCTCCCGTCGATTCCTTCCGTCCACACCTCCGCCTACACCCCACCAGTAACCTTAACCACTTGTTGCCCAGCTTCTTCGTCGTCACACCTTGAATCGCCGCCGCTTCTGTCCGCCGCCGTCGCGCCGCCCGCTCACGGTGAGAACTACCTTGCGCTACCTTTCTTCTTTCTTGAGCAGTCGTGGTTGAGTCCCTAGGGTTCCAGGATGGAGTAGAAGTAGTCGTTTGAGTCGGTTAAGCGGTTGTCGCGAGTAACCACGGCCGGCCGAGGGAGTTGCCGCCCGTCGCCGTGGAGGGGATGGCTCTGGCCATCTCCGGGGAAGCTGTCGCCGCACACGAGGTCGTGTAGGGTTAGGGTTGGTGTTGTCGCCTAGACCCGCCACCGGGAGGGCGCCGGCCGGCGAGCCGCGCCGCCCCCTGTCACGGGCGTTTTTGGCGGGAGGTAGAAGAAGCGCTGTGCGCTCGGGCCCGCGTGTCAGAGAGAGAAGGGGGGGGAAAGCGTAGGCCGAAGCGGTGCGGCCGTCTGCGGGCCGGCGCGTTGAGGCCCAGTGGCACGCGCGCGGGTGACCGGAGGAGAAAAGGCTGGAGGCCCAGGGCAGCGACGCAGGCCGGCGTCACGTGGAAAAGGAAGAAAAAGAAAGAGGGGCCGTGGGGCGGTGCTGGGCTGCTAGAGGAAAGAGAAGAGGAAATCGGCCCACGGGGCCCGTCGGAAGGAGGAGTAAGGCCGGCGGGTAGAGTGTATAGGAGGGGTGGGGTCCGCGTCGTGGGGCCCAGCGTTTCGTGAGGAAGGGTAGAAAGGGGGTGAGTAAGAAAAGTTTTTCCGGGGGAATTTCGGGAAAAGTTAGATTTCTTTAGCAAAATAATCCGTTTAAATTCGTTTTACACCATTTTAATCACAGAAATTTGTAGGAGTGTCCAAAATTAGTGAAACCAATTTTGTTAGGTTTGTTTTATTTTCGTTTATGCATTAAAATTTTTACACCCTAGGAAAATAATAAAAATCTGGGTATTTATTTAATGCCTTCCTTTTAAGGTAATTAAATAAATACTTAATATTTATAAAATGTATAAAAACATGAATAATACTTTATCAATCACAAATAACTCTTTACCCATAGGAAATTAGATTTTCAAGATTAGAAATTATTTACCACCTTTATAAAAAATTAAAAGCTATAGGAAGGGTTAAATAAGAAAAATAAAAATATAGGTTAATCTTTTTAGATTTCTTTTGTGTGTTTGACTTACAACTTTATCATGATAAGTCGTATAGTCCTTGTTGGCTTGCAACTTTATCATGAAGGCAAGTTGTGTAGTCTGTTATTTAAAAAGTTTGCATTCTAACCCCTGCATGTATGTGCCGTAGATCCAGAAGCACCCGAAGAGGATTACTGGGAATTTTCAGAAGGACCCTTGGAGTCCGACGAAGTGTTTGAATTTGTCCCCTGTGAAGCGAACCCGTCGGCATCTACTAATCTTTTTAACGATCAAGGCAAGCCCCGGTGCATTTATACCTATCTAATTTAGAGTCGTTATTTCATGTGACTAGTTATAGGTTATTTGTTTATTGCATGCACTAAGTTTAGGAGTTGAATGAAACCTATTCTTGTGTATGACTATGCCTTGTTTTAAGGACATCTTTGCCACTTGTTCAAATCCTAGAAACTACCCAAGTCTAGAATTGCTTACTTGCTTACATGATTGGTTTACCAACCTTAAGGAAAACTCTTAAGTCATACATGTTGCTTATGAAGGATAGTCCGGAATATGAAAACAGACAGAAGCTAGCGATGTAGTTCTGTCTGCTAGATTAATCTGGTTAAGGCCCGATCGTCGTCTTAACCGCTGATCAAGTGAAACATCTGATCACTTACTGGGTATGGGACCAGTAAAGCCCAGTAGATTAGTAAATTCTATGATCAGGAATGCTTCGTACCCGCATTTGACATGCTGGAGATTGGCACGGGTGTAGCCTGAAACTCACATGGAGATCAGGCCAGACGTGGGGTCCCATGTGGGGGTGCATCCCTGGGTCCGGGTAGTTGTATTCCTAATCATTGACTTTACTAATCGAGAGGTTGTTAGTACGACCTGGACAGTCGTATAATGCTGGTGATCGGGGTGCTCTCCTGCAGGATGTAAATTGATCCGGATCGCCGCAATTCTCGGTTATGAATGCACTTGATCACTGTTGAGCATCGTAGTATAACACATGTGATATAAAATCTTCTGTTGCCAAGTACTGTATGAATTAACAGTTATGATTGTTTTACTTCTGTTATCATCTAGAATGGTTAGGTAACAACTTAACTAAACTAAAAGACAAAACTAAGGCCTCACTCGTAGTAAGCTTTTTCGGCAAAAATCGTGTCAACCAAGCACACCCAAAGGCTGACATGCATTCCAAAGAAAAACTATTATATTGGTTAGTCGGGTAAGACTTGCTGAGTACCCCGTACTCAGGGTTTTTCCCTTGTGGTTATCTTTCAGAAGCTACCCAGAAAGCTACTGAGGAGGAGACCCCGAAGACCTAGAGTATTGACCTGAGTCTCTCAATACTCTAGCAAACCATTTATCGACGCATCTTCTCCTAAAATGTTTATGTTTAATCTTAGAGCTTGTCTAACTCTGCATCACTAAGTTTGTCTCAACTTAAGTCTTGTAATAACTCGTACCTCTTAGTTATGTATGTAAAAATGTAATATTTGTTGATATTATCCCATCACGGATATTATCCTGATGTATGGCTATGAGACACATCGTGGATCCTTCGAGGAGTCCTAGGGACACTCGACGGACTACCGGACTTACGCTGTTTTAGGTGCGTTTCGGATAATTGCTGATCCGACAGCGATTAGGCGCACTTAAACCAGTTTAAGTTGGGCGGTTCCGCCACATAATACATGTGCTATTCTAATATTCATGTGTGTCCTCACATGAACTCCGACTAGGGACAACTTTAGAATAACCATACAAGTAAAGAGTTTCACATACAATTCACACAATTGCAAATCAATTCAAGTAGCCTTTCATGGATATTCAAGGAACACAATATAAATCATGGATACAAATGGAATATCATCATCTCTATGATTGCCTCTACGGCATACCTCCAACAATCTCCCACTTGCACTGGAGTCAATCTAGAAGGTACCTAATACCCATAGCTCTTACATGCGCATCATGCTTAGCCTGCGGGAGTGGTTTTGTCAACGGATTAGAAATGTTCAGATCCGTGTGTATTTTGCATATGTTGATCTCACCCCGGTTAACGAAGTCTCGAATGAGATGAAATCACCGCATTACGTGTTTGTTCTTCTGGTGGTTCCTTGGCTCCTTTGCTTGCGCAATTGCCCTATTGTTATCACAGTAGAGATTCAATGGGTTGGACGCATTCGGGAACACACAAGGATCAATGAGGAAATTCCTTATCCAAACACCCTCCTTCGCGGCTTCCGAAGTCGCGATGTACTCGACTTCTGTCGTAGAATCGGCCACCGTCTCCTGCTTGGAACTCTTCCAACTAACAGCACCACCATTAAGCATGAACACAAATCTCACTGTGACTTTGAATCATCTCTGTCAATTTGGAAACTAGCATCGGTGTAACCTGTTACAACGAGCTCCTCCTCACCTCCATAGACGAGGAACATATCTTTGTCCTTCTCAAGTACTTAAGAATGTTTTTCACCGCTGTCCAGTGACTCTCACCTGGATCAGACTAGTGTCTGCTTATCATACTTAGCGCATATGAAATATCTAGGCGAGTACTTATCATTGCATACATGATAGATCCAATAGCTAAGGCATATGAAACTCTACTCATGCGATCCCGCTCATCAGCAGTCGAGGGACACTGAGTCTTGTTGAGATGTATGCCATGTGACATAGGCAAGAACCCTTTCTTCACCTCTTCCATGCTGAACCGCTTCAACACTTTGTCAATGTAAGTATCTTGTATTAATCCTATAAGCCTTCTCGATCTATCTCTATAGATCTTAATGCCCAGAATATATGCCGCTTCCCCTAAGTCCTTCATCGAAAAACTATTTTTCAGTGAAGTCTTTACGGACTCAAGCATAGGAATGTTATTTCCAATCAGGAATATGTCATCCACATATAAGATTAGAAATACTACAGAGCTCCCACTCACCTTCTTGTAAACACAAGACTCTTCTTCGTTCTTGATGAAGTCAAACCCTTTGACCACTTCATCAAAACGAATGTTCCAACTCCTAGATGCTTGCTTCAATCCATAAA